>NC_092771.1:8004977-8187477 GCF_047496795.1 Chiloscyllium punctatum | reverse complement strand
TATTAGAAATGATAGTAAAAGTTTCTTTCAATCCATAAGAAACAAACGACAGGCAAAAGTAGACATTGGGCCACTTCAAACTGATGCTGGAAGCCTAGTGATGGGAAATAAGGAAATAGCAGGAGAACTTAATAAGTACTTTGCATCAGTCTTCACAGTGGAAGACATGAGTAATACTCCAACAATTAAAGGGAGTCAGGGGGCTGAGTTGAGTATGGTTGCCATTACAAAAGAGAAAGTGCTAGAAAAGCTAAAAGGTCTTAAAATTGATATATCTCCTGGCCCCAATGGGATACATCCTAGAGTTCTGAGTGAGGTGGCTGAGGAAATAGCGGAGGCATTGGTTGAGATCTTTCAAAAGTCACTGGAGTCAGGGAAAGTCCCGGATGATTGGAAGATCGCTGTTGTAACCCCCTTGTTCAAGAAAGGATCAAGACAAAAGATGGAAAATTATAGGCCAATTAGCCTAACCTCGGTTGTTGGTAAAATTCTAGAATCCATCATTAAGGATGAGGTTTCTAAATTCTTGGAAGAACAGGGTCGGATTAGAACAAGTCAACATGGATTTAGTAAGGGGAGGTCATGCCTGACAAACCTGTTGGAATTCTTTGAAGAGGTGACAAGTAGGTTAGACCTGGGAAACCCAGTGGATGTGGTCTATCTAGACTTCCAAAAGGACTTTGATAAGGTGCCACACGGGAGGCTGTTGAGCAAGGTGAGGGCCCATGGTGTTCGAGGTGAGCTACTGGTATGGATTGAGGATTGGCTGTCTGACAGAAGGCAGAGAGTTGGGATAAAAGGTTCTTTTTTGGAATGGCAGCCGGTGACAAGCGGTGTCCCGCACGGTTCGGTGCTGGGGCCGCAGCTGTTCACGTTATATATTAATGATCTGGATGAAGGGACTGGGGGCATTCTAGTGAAGTTTGCTGATGATACAAAATTAGGTGGACAGGCAGGTAGTACTGAGGAAGTGGGGAGGCTGCAGAAGGATCTAGACAGTTTGGGAGAGTGGTCCAGGAAATGGCTGATGGAATTCAATGTGAGCAAATGCGAGGTCTTGCATTTCGGAAAAAAGAATACAAGCATGGACTACTTTCTAAACGGTGAGAAAATTCGTAAAGCCAAAGTACAAAGGGATCTGGGAGTGTTAGTCGAGGATTCTCTGAAGGTCAACATGCAGGTTGAGTCCGTGATTAAGAAAGTGAATGCAATGTTGTCATTTATCTCAAGAGGGTTGGAATATAAAAGCACCGTTGTGCTACTGAGACTTTATAAAGTTCTGGTTAGGCCCCATTTGGAGTACTGTGTCCCGTTTTGGTCCCCACACCTCAGGAAGGACATACTGGCACTGGAGCGTGTCCAGCGGAGATTCACACGGATGATCCCTGGAATGGTAGGTCTAACATATGAGGAACGGCTGAGGATCCTGGGATTGTATTCGTTGGAGTTTAGAAGATTAAGGGGAGATCTAATAGAAACTTACAAGATAATACATGGCTTGGAGAGGGTGGACGCTAGGAAATTGTTTCTGTTAGGCGAGGAGACTAGGACCCGAGGACACAGCCTTAGAATTAGAGGGGGTAAATTCAGAACAGAAATGCGGAGACATTTCTTCAGCCAGAGAGTGGTGGGCCTGTGGAATTCATTGCCGCAGAGTGCAGTGGAGGCTGGGACGCTAAATGTCTTCAAGGCAGAGATTGATAGATTCTTGATGTCACAAGGAATTAAGGGCTACGGGGAGAATGCGAGTAAGTGGAGTTGAAATGCCCATCAGCCATGATTAAATGGAGGAATGGACTCGATGGGCCGAATGGCCTTACTTCCACTCCTATGTCTTATGGTCTTATGTCTTATGTCTTAAGCTGCACTGTGAGCTGCTGTCAGATCAAAATTGTAAAAAGAAATTTGCAGCATTCAAAGTGAAAACCTCATTACTGCTAACATTTTAAATCTCTTTTCAAATTATTTCTGACTGATTGTACTGGAAGACAATGTGAATTTTTATTTTCCAAATGGACTGATTCATGTTTTGGAAGTTTCCAAGTAAGCCATCAGTTGAAGCACGGTTCTGGGCTGGGTCAGGCTGTGGGGTCAACCTGTTTATTCAGTGAATCCTCTGCCCCATCTCAGGATTAACCCCTTCATCTCCAGCAAAACTCCAATAAGTGATTCAAAGCCAAACTGTTCATTGTCAGGGAACCAGGCTGAATGTTGCTGCTCCTGATCTCTGTGATGGAAAGCAGCGACCACTTAAATAACCCAGAAGCTGAGGAGATGGAGACAAAGCAGAACCTCTCTGTCTGAGATTTGCTTGACCAAGGCTGACTCATCTCCCTGGTCCCCTGCTCCCTGGTTTACAGACCCCCCCACCCATCGTGGCCTTTCCCAATATCACAATCATCAAAATCTGGCTACCGTCTCACCGCCTCCCTGACAGAATGAGCCTGAGTATCGTACTGAGGGAAAAGTCACGTTTACTCTCCCAGAACAATACATGGTGTGGTTCTGCCTCAGGTATAACCAACCCAACCCCAGGTGTTACGATGAGCAACACCACCGTTACTGACCAGCAACTCACTCTGCTCAAACCCTGTTCGAGGTCACCTGTTTGTATGCAGGAAGTGAGAGATACAGAAAACAAGGTTAAAATGTTCAAATGAGGTCTGACTTGCCTGCACCCAATGTTGGCGAGAATCCTCAGGCCCAGCAGGTCACCTTTTTTGTGGAGAATGTTGGATTATTCCACACATACACTGAAAGAAAAAAAAACGACAAAATGATTGGACCCTAATTTGGTGCATGGACCATAGACATTTTACTTCGAAAATAAATGAGAAAATGGATGTTTCACTTACTGGTTTGTTTAATAACTCAAAGCAAAAAGTGGAACTAAGAGGTGTTCACTCATTGGTTATACAAGAGTTTATAACCTCTGGGTTCCTGGCTTTGTTCCAACTGTGGCACTAACTGGCACCAAGTGTCTGGTCTGAAGCAACAGCTTGTAGATTGGGTGTAAGTGGCAGTTAGCTACAGAACTGAGAGAGCGTGTGAGAGAGAGAGAGAAAGAGAGAGAGAAAGAGAAAATGCAGTGGGCACACAGACTCTGAACTGTCTGCAAAGAATCCAGAACCTTCTCTCCCTCTGAACGGAAGAAAACTAACATTGTTTTTTTTTTAAAAATTGCATAAATATATCAATTTCTCAAGACCTAGGTCTGACTGACCAGCTGAAAATGTGTTGCTGGAAAAGTGCAGCAGGTCAGGCAGCATCCAAGGAGCAGGAGAATTGACGTTTCGGGCATGAGCCCTTCTTCAACCTTTCTCCTGCTCCTTAGATGCTGCCTGACCTGCTGCGCTTTTCCAGCAACACATTTTCAGCTCTGATTCTCCAGCACCTGCAGTCCTCACTTTCTCCTCCTGACTGACCAGCTGCCAGTCCGAGGATTGCTGTCTTTAACAAGTAAAACCCAAAGGATCGGCAAGAAAGTCATCACATTTTTTCACGTGGACTCGGCTTTATTTACCGTATTTACTCGAGTAATTGTCAATTCTTCTGACTTTTTTTAAGGTTAAGTTTATGGGGTCGGCTGCTACATGGATATTATTTTTGAGGGGCTGAAATTCATGCCTGCCAAAATTCACACCGTATCATAAGCAGAAGGCCAACTGATCTCTAAACAAATAAAGGGGGAAAAAAAAGGAGTTATGGTAGTTCTGAAAACCCGGAGGGGAACACAATAGGCAGATGGCCTGGAAGACCGGGAGAGGAGTGGAACAACAGCAGACTGGAGAGCTGGAGCAGAATGTGACTCGTAAATGTTGATCTGTTATCTGTGAAGAACTAGGATCCACCTTTACACGGGATATACAGAAAATTCCAGATTATTTGGCCAAAAATAGGGGTTCGACTTTTACATGAGATCAACTATTATTCGAGTATATACGGTATTTGTCCATCCAGGATATTTTTTGTAAAGCTCGTTGTCTCATCAACCCTGCCCCACCCCACCCCACTCTGCCCTGTCCTGTCCTGTCCTGTCATATGTGTGAACGAATGCGTGAGTGAGGAGTAGGCCAGAAGTCACACCACCCCAGGTTCTAGTCTGACAGGTTAATTTGAAATCTCAAGCTTTCGGAGCACTGCTCCTTCATCAGGTTCACCTTGTGATTTCAAACAAACCTGTCGGTCTAGACCCTGGTGTGGTGTGATTCTGACCTTGTCCACCCCAGTCTGACACTGACACCTTCACACCATGAGTGAGGATTTAAGTTTGTGGATTAGTCATTAATGACACATCTGGCACATGGTAAGAGAAGAATTTTGTTACATTAAATGGGTTTTTTAATTACCAGGCTCCTTGATGAAACCTGGTGTGAGTTTCGTTTATCTTGGGTAGTGGACGGTCAGGCATCAACCACACTCGAGATTAAACTGGTCAATTTCACACAGAGTTGTGGAATCGAGGACTTGATTTCCAGTACACTCACACCCTCTGCAATGTCCTCCTGTTCAGATCGCTCGAGACTGAGGGTAACCGCGATTTTTGAGAAGATTTCTAGCTCAGGTTGATGATAAGTATGTAAGTTAGCTCAATGAGCTGGAAGGTTTGTTTTCAGACGTTTCGTCACCATAATAGATAACATCATCAGTGAGAGTCTCCAGTGAAGTGGTATATCCCGCCTCTCTATTTATAGGTCTTGGTTTCTTAAGGTGGGGGATGTCATTTCTGGTTACACACAATCACCAACTCCATTTACCCTCATTTCCCAATATGCACAGCTTTTCACACTCAGATGGTAACCATGTTTCTGGGACCATGGATACAGGATGAGGCCATTCAGCCCATAGAGCTTGTTCTACCATTCAACATGATCATGACTGATTGAGTACTTCAATACCTCTGACCAACCCTGTTCACAGTTGGTTATCAGAATTCTATTGTTCAAAGGCGGAATTGCCACAATCTCCTGAGATCGAGGGTTCACAAAATGCTGATGAAAGATATTCTTCACATTTCGGACCCTAGGCAGCATCCCCCTTATCTTGAAATTATTCTAGACTCTGTGACCAGAGAAAGCTTCCTCCCACCACCCGCCCTGTCTGCTGCTTTAAGGATTTGGGAAGTTCCAATATGGTTCCCTCAGGTTTATCGATTGCTACTTCTCCAGACAAACTGTGTGATCACATTAAACAAAACCTCAGGAGAGGGGTGGACGGTTTGAGGGCAGCCCAATAGTTTAACCCCTCAGCACCACAGGTCTGTCCCTCTGGATGCTCAGATCTGGCAGGCACTGTCTGAACAGGGCAGGGGGGAAAAGAGGACCTTCCCAAAAGGCAATGAGAGAAATAGTGGAAAAGGAAAATATTACAGAAAGCTGAATTTAACAAAAGGTACAGCACAATGGGTCGAATGGCCTTTGTCTGCTGTCATTCTGAACGCTATAGAGAAGAAGCAGGGCTGAGAGGGACTTTAAATGCTTGGATCTCTCAAAGAGCTAGCACAGGTGCAGTGCATTGGGAGATTCTGTGATTCTGTCAAAGCATTGATCTAATCAGGGTGGACAATGAGGGAACAGTTCGGGCTGATTCTGAGTGAGTGACCCAAACACCTACCTCCAAGCTCTACCCAGACCCTTTAACTCTCCCTGTCTCTCACTCTCTCTCTCTCCCTCTCTATCTCACTCTCTGGCTGGCTCTCCCTCCCACTCCCTCTCTCCCTGTCTTACTCACTCCCTCTCTCCCTCCCTGTCTCACTCACTCCCTCTCTCCCTCCCTGTCTCTCCCAATCCCTCTCTCCCTGTCTCACTCACTCCCTCTCTCTCTCCCTGTCTCTCTCACTCCCTCTCTCCCTCCCTATCTCCATCACTTCCTCTCTCCCCCTCCCTCTCTCCCCCTCCCTCACTCTCTGTCTGATCACAGTGAGATTTGTATCCCCAGCACATCAGCAGAAACATTACATCACCGGCTCAGACTGACCCAGAAATACTTGGTTGATAAAGTGAGAGACAATTTTTCATTCTGTCTCTATTGCAGAGACACTTGATCAGGGAGCTTCCATCTGTTGTAAAGTGAAGTAATTCACTTCCGACATAGAGTGACTGCCATGAAAATTCCCCGAGTGGGATTTCAGTTCAGGAGTTCCAGCCTGAGGGTCACATGCTGCACTATCCTCATTGACCCCGAGATTCCCAGGCAATGAGTAAGGTGTGAAGGTAAGGGCTGTTCGAAAATGGGCAGGTTGGAAATACACACGAACAATACAACTAAAATCGAGGGTCAGGTTCAATAACATTGTGGGGGGGGCGGAGGGGAGGGATATACAGGGCACCATTCAGATGGAAAACTTCAGGGAACTGGAGACACTCATTGATGGAAAATACAAGGTAGCTTCAAACACACAGATTGAACCCAACAGGGTTAACACTGAGGGACAGTGCAACCCGACAGGGGTAATACTGAGGGACAGTGCAACCCCAGAGGGTTAATACTGAGGGATACTGCAACCCGACAGGGGTAATACTGAGGGATAGTACAACCCCACAGGGTTAATACTGAGAGACAGTGCAACCCTACAGGGTTAACACTGAGGGACAGTGCAACCCCACAGGGGTAATACTGAGGGATAGTACAACCCCACAGGGTTAATACTGAGAGACAGTGCAACCCTACAGGGTTAACACTGAGGGACAGTACAACCCTACAGGGCTAAAACTGAGGGACAGTACAACCCTACATGGTTAATACTGAGGGATAGTGCAACCCTAAAGAGTTAATACTGAGGGATAGTGCAACCCTGCAGGGTTAATACTGAGGGATAATGCAACCCCACAGGGTTAATACTCAGGGATAGTGCAACCCTACAGGGTTAATACTGAGGGACAGTGCAACACTACAGAGTTAATACTGAGGGACAGTGCAACCCTACAGGGTTAATACTGAGGGATAGTGCAACCCTATAGGATTAACACTGAGGGAGAGTATAATCCTAAAGAGTTAAGATTGTGGGACAGTGCAAACCGACAGGGTTAATACTAAGGGATAGCGCATCCTTAAAGAGTTAGTACTAAGGGATAGTGCAACCCCACAGGGTTAATACTGAAGTACAGAGCAACCCTATAGGGTGAATACTGAGGGACAGCGCAACCCTACAGGGTTAATACTGAGGGACAGTACAACCCTACAGGATTAATACTGAGGGAGAGTGCAACCTGACAGGGTTAATACTGAGGGATAGTGCAACCCTCCAGGGTTAATACTGAGGAACAGTGCAACCCTACAGGGTGAATACTGAGGGACAGCGCAACCCTACAGGGTTAATACTGAGGGAGAGTGCAACCCGACAGGGTTAATACTGAGGGATAATGCAACCACACAGGGTTAATACTGAGGGATAGTGCAACCCTACAGGATTAATATTGAGGGATAGTGCAACCCTACAGGGTTAATACTGAGGTACAGTGCAACCCTACAGGGTGAATACTGAGGGAGAGTGCAACCCGACAGGGTTAATACTGAGGGATAATGCAACCCGACAGGGTTAATACTGAGGGACAGTATAACCCTACAGAGTTAAGACTGAGGGACAGCGCAACTCTACAGGGTTAATACTGAGGGACAGTGCAACCCTAAAGAGTAAATACTGAGGGACAGTGCAACCTGACAGGATTAATACTGAGGGAGAGTGCAACCTGACAGGGTTAATACTGAGGGAGAGTGCAACCCTACAGTGTTAATACTGAGGGACAGTGCAACCTGACAGGGTTAATACTGTTGGACAGTGCAACCCTACAGGGTTAATACTGAGGGTCAGTGCAACCCTACAGTGTTAATACTGAGGGTCAGTGCAACCCTACAGGGTTAATACTGAGGGACAGTGCAACCCTACAGTGTTAATACTGTGGGATAGTGCAACCCTACAGGGTTAATACTGAGGGACAGTGCAACCCTACAGTGTTAATACTGAGGGTCAGTGCAACCCTACAGGATTAATACTGAGGGACAGTGCAACCCTACAGTGTTAATACTGAGGGACAGTGCAACCCTACAGTGTTAATACTGAGGGACAGCACAATCTGACAGGGTTAATACTGAGGGACAATGCAACCCTACCGGGTTAATACTGAGGGATACTGCAACCCCACAGGGTTAATACTGAGGGACAGTGCAACCCTACAGCGTTAATACTGAGGGATACTGCAACCCCACAGGATTAATACTGAGGGACAGTGCAACCCTACAGTGTTAATACTGAGGGCGATTGTAACCCTACAGGGTTAATACTGAGGGACAGTGCAACACTACAGAGTTAATACTGAGGGACAGTGCAACCCTACAGGGTTAATACTGAGGGATAGTGCAACCCTATAGGATTAACACTGAGGGAGAGTATAACCCTAAAGAGTTAAGATTGTGGGACAGTGCAAACCGACAGGGTTAATACTAAGGGATAGCGCATCCTTAAAGAGTTAGTACTAAGGGATAGTGCAACCCCACAGGGTTAATACTGAAGTACAGAGCAACCCTATAGGGTGAATACTGAGGGACAGTGCAACCCTACAGGGTTAATACTGAGGGACAGTACAACCCTACAGGATTAATACTGAGGGAGAGTGCAACCTGACAGGGTTAATACTGAGGGATAGTGCAACCCTCCAGGGTTAATACTGAGGAACAGTGCAACCCTACAGGGTGAATACTGAGGGACAGCGCAACCCTACAGGGTTAATACTGAGGGAGAGTGCAACCCGACAGGGTTAATACTGAGGGATAATGCAACCACACAGGGTTAATACTGAGGGATAGTGCAACCCTACAGGATTAATATTGAGGGATAGTGCAACCCTACAGGGTTAATACTGAGGTACAGTGCAACCCTACAGGGTGAATACTGAGGGAGAGTGCAACCCGACAGGGTTAATACTGAGGGATAATGCAACCCGACAGGGTTAATACTGAGGGACAGTATAACCCTACAGAGTTAAGACTGAGGGACAGCGCAACTCTACAGGGTTAATACTGAGGGACAGTGCAACCCTAAAGAGTAAATACTGAGGGACAGTGCAACCTGACAGGATTAATACTGAGGGAGAGTGCAACCCTACAGTGTTAATACTGAGGGACAGTGCAACCTGACAGGGTTAATACTGTTGGACAGTGCAACCTGACAGGGTTAATACTGTTGGACAGTGCAACCTGACAGGGTTAATACTGTTGGACAGTGCAACCCTACAGGGTTAATACTGAGGGACAGTGCAACCCTACAGTGTTAATACTGAGGGTCAGTGCAACCCTACAGGGTTAATACTGAGGGACAGTGCAACCCTACAGTGTTAATACTGTGGGACAGTGCAACCCTACAGGGTTAATACTGAGGGACAGTGCAACCCTACAGTGTTAATACTGAGGGTCAGTGCAACCCTACAGGATTAATACTGAGGGACAGTGCAACCCTACAGTGTTAATACTGAGGGACAGTGCAACCCTACAGTGTTAATACTGAGGGACAGTGCAACCCTACAGTGTTAATACTGAGGGACAGCACAATCTGACAGGGTTAATACTGAGGGACAATGCAACCCTACCGGGTTAATACTGAGGGATACTGCAACCCCACAGGGTTAATACTGAGGGACAGTGCAACCCTACAGCGTTAATACTGAGGGATACTGCAACCCCACAGGATTAATACTGAGGGACAGTGCAACCCTACAGTGTTAATACTGAGGGCGATTGTAACCCTACAGGGTTAATACTGAGGGCGATTGTAACCCTACAGGGTTAATACTGAGGGACAGTTACCCTTGGTTTGAGGTCTTTGAACGAGAAGTCAGTTCAAGATAAGGGCAGATGTGTTCGGAACCAAAACGGGTAACAATCACTTCATCCTGTAGGCAGTGTGTTGGCTGTGAATGTTGGGAATTCTCTATCCTTAAGGTTAGTTGAAGCCCCATCATGGATTATGTTACCAGTTACGAGATTATTGGACTCTCAGGGAATTGTGGGATACAGGGACGGAAGGGGGAAACAGAATTGAGAAGGAAAATCGGGCCCGATCTGATTGGATAGAGGAGTTGAATGGAATGGAATTCCTTGCTGCTCTATTTTACATTCCCATTAGACAATTTTGGATCTTTTATCATCTAACCATGTTTTCATGAGCAGTGTACAGGAACTCATTCACGTGGGCGGCACGGTGGCACAGTGGTTAGCACTGCTGCCTCACAGCACCAGAGATCTGGGTTCAATTCCCGCCTCAGGCGACGAACTGTGTGGAGTTTGCACATTCTCCCCGGGTCTGCGTGGGTTTCCTCCGGGTGCTCCGGTTTCCTCCCACAGTCCAAAAATGTGCAGGTCAGGTGAATTGGCCATACTAAATTGCCCATAGTGTTGGGTGAAGGGGTAAATGTAGGGAAATGGGTCTGGGTGGGTTGCGCTTTGGAGGGTCAGTGTGGACTTGTTGGGCCGAAGGGCCTGTTTCCACACTGTAAGTAATCTAATCTAATCTAATAGGCTAAAAGATGGAAACACAGGAGGCCATTCGGTCCTCACACCTGCTGATCTGTTCAGTGAGATCCTGCCTGAGTTGTAGCTTCACTGCAAGGTCTTTCTTATCATGGGCCAGTCCTCACAATTCTCACCATCTTATCATGTCAGAAATGGGCTGGTATGTTTTGGGTCAACTCATTGCCTCCAATCCTTCCTGCGGACATTTGTCTCAGTGACTGGTATTCATGGATACCAGGAATGGTTTTTGGCAGAAGTCAATCTTGATATCAATTAATGACTAGCTATCTGACAGCTGGGGTTGGTTCGCTCAGTTGGCTGGATGGCTGGTTTGTGATGTAGAGTAATACCAATTCCTGCACTTGCCTGAGGTGTGGGGACCCTCAGGTTAAACCACCAGCAGTCTCTCTCTCTAATGTCACCTCTAGTTTCACAATGACGCCAAGGCTGTCTATGAGACAGTGGTTTCAGATTCACAGTAAGTTCACACTGCAGCAGTCAATCTGTTCTCACACTGTCTCAGTAACTTACACTGAACCAGTGAGGAGAGACACAATGCAGGAATACTCCTCTATATTCTCAAAGACAGAGCCTACCTTCTGCTATCAAGCAGGTAATCTTTCAGGTCCTAATCACCTCTGGGGATGAAAAATTATCAGGGATTTTCAGGAATGTAAAATTGAGGTTGAAATCTGATTGGCTCTGGTCTTATTGAACAGTGGGCTAGGCCTGTAGGGCTGAATGGTCTACATATCTTCCTGGTTTGCATAAGTGTCTTCATCCTGCACCAGTCTTTAGGTTCAAATACATCTCCCCCCAACACCATACATTCCTGATGAAGGGCATATGCTGAAACATCGATTCTCCTGCTCCTTGGATGCTTCCTGACCTGCTGCGCTTTTCCAGCAACACATTTTCAGCTCTGATCTCCAGCATCTGCAGTCCTCACTTTCTCCCCCGTTCAGGCGAGGAAACACTTCTTAACATCACTCCATCAGAGACATTAGGGACAGTTAAGTGACTCTTGGATAGGCACATGGAAGATAGTACAATGAAGGGTTTGAAGGTTAGAGATCTTAGAGTCGGGTAAAAAGCCAGCACAACATTGAGGGCTGAAGGGCCTGTACTGCGCTGTACTGTTCTAAGTTCTTTTAATTAGAGCACACCCTTTTCAGACTATATCACTTTGCACTTGCCCGTCCTGTCAGAGGAGAGTCTGACCTCAGATCAATCATATCAAATCAGTTTAACACCTTGATTAACTGAGCCCTGGACCTGCCCAGCTCCAGCAAGTACAACCCCAAGGGATGATTGTCTTCAACCAGCTGTGGGAGCCCCAGGTAGGGGCAGACTGAGAAACCTCACATCCTCCAAGGCCAGGAGGAGGTTTCAAGCTGCTCCACCATCACCCCCTTCCCTCCAAAGGACAATCCCACAGGGAATCAAGGAATAGGTCAAGCTGCATCTCTGGAAATCCTTCAGACCCACCTCTTGGCAATTTCTGTTTATAACCCCTCATTACCAGGACACACATGTCTGGTTTAGCCAGATGACCCAGACAAAAGGGTTCTGGTGGAATATAGACACTAGCCTGTGATGCTGAGATGATAACGCAGATAAACAGCACAAGGAAAGGGATTGATGGAAGGGAATGTTGTTAATGTTGGAAGAGAAACTGTAGGAATCGTAATGTGTGCATCACATGTCACCATGATTGGGAGCTAGGACAGGCAGCTGTCTGAGGTCCTGACTGTGACTGGGGGGGAGGGGGAGAGTTGGGGGGGGGAGGGGGGGGGGGGGCGAGCGGTGCTATTTTTACGGTGATGTGCTTTGGTGATGAACGGTTCATAGAAAGTAGGGCTGGTCCCTGAACTTGAATATAATTATCCTCATTACTTGGAATAAATTTGATTTCACAGTCAAGCAGCCAATAGTAAAGCAAAGAGTTCCAAACCAGAGCTTTTCCAAACAATGCAATGATTAACCATCAGCAGCTGGATCTGTGGAACGTCTCAGAGTCCAGATGTTACTGCATGAGGATTGCTGGCCTTTGATTTAAATTGGGTTTGATCTGTTCTAGTCTGGAATAAATAGATTTTTTTTTAACCAGGAAACACCAAAGGTTGAATCCTTCCAGACATTGGTTAACCCACAATTAAACATTTGGTTTGGTTTGACTGTAATGTTTGGGAATGTCACTTACCCTATTGTACTCCTTCCCATTCTCTCTCCCACACTCTGCCCCTTCCCTCTCCCAACACCCACTCCTTTCTCAATTTCTTTAACGTAACAGCTGTGGAATAATGTTACTAAACTGGAAGATTTTATTTAAAGTAACTTTTAAGGTCAAACAAATTGACCCCATTCCATTCACATGGTCCATGAGTGAGAACACTAGCCAGAGAATGGAAACATAGAGGGCTCAACATTTTAATCTCTCTGTAAATGGTGAGAATATGAGACATTAAGAATCCAGGTGGAGCTAGCCAGGTGGATACACGATATTGCCTCAAAGGTAGAAGACAGAGGGTGGTGGTGGAGGGTTGTTTTTCAGACTGGAGGCCTGTGACCAGTGGAGTGCCACAAGGATCGGTGCTGGGTCCTCTACTTTTTGTCATTTATATAAATGATTTGGATGCGAGCATAAGAGGTACAGTTAGTAAGTTTGCAGATGACACCAAAATTGGAGGTGTAGTGGACAGCGAAGAGGGTTACCTCAGATTACAACAGGATCTGGACCAGATGGACCAATGGGCTGAGAAGTGGCAGATGGAGTTTAATTCAGATAAATGCAAGGTGCTGCATTTTGGGAAAGCAAATCTTAGCAGGACTTACACACTTAATGGTGAGGTCCTAGGGAGTGTTGCTGAACAAAGAGACCTTGGAATGCAGGTTCATAGCTCCTTGAAAGTGGAGTCACAAGTAGACAGGATAGTGAAGAAGGCGTTTGGTATGCTTTCGTTTATTGGTCAGAGTATTGAGTACAGGAGTTGGGAGGTCATGTTGCGGCTGTACGGGACATTGGTTAAGCCATTGTTGGAATATTGTGTGCAATTCTGGTCTCCTTCCTATCGTAAAGATGTTGTGAAACTTGAAAGGGTTCAGAAGAGATTTACAAGGATGTTGCCAGGGTTGGAGGATTTGAGCTACAGGGAGAGGCTGAACAGGCTGGGGCTGTTTTCCCTGGAGCGTCAGAGGCTGAGGGGGGACCTTATAGAGGTTTACAAAATTATGAGGGGCATGGATAGGGTAAATAGACAAAGTCGTTTCCCTGAGGTGGGGGAGTCCAGAACTAGAGGTCATAGGTTTAGGGTGAGAGGGAAAAGATTTAAAATGGACCTAAGGGGCAACTTTTTCACACAGAGGGTAGTACGTGTATGGAATGAGCTGCCAGAGGATGTGGTGGAGGCTGGTACAATTACAACATTTAAAAGCATCTGGATGGGTATATGAATAGGAAGGGTTTGGAGGGATATGGGCTGGGTGCTGGCAGGTGGGACTAGATTAGATTAAGATATCTAGTCAGCATGGACGGGTTGGGCTGAAGGGTCTGTTTCCATGTTGTACGGCTCAATGATTCTTCACAATGAAGTCTCTCATTTCCCGCCCTCTCTGCTCTGTATCTTTACTTTCTGTGCCACACCAATTTGTTGGCTATGTAGAGCAGTTGATCTTGTTGATCTTCCGTAATTACACCGGCATCACTCCCCACCTCTTCCTCCGCTACATTGATGACTGGATTGGGGCCACCTCGTGCTCCCGCGAGGAGGTTGAGCAATTCATCAACTTCACCAACACATTCCACCCTGACCTTAAATTCACCTGGACCATCTCTGACATCTCCCTCCCCTTCCTGGACCTCTCCATCTCCACTAATGACGACCGACTTGACACTGACATTTTTTACAAACCCGCCGACTCCCACAGCTACCTGGATTACACCTCTTCCCACCCTACCTCTTGCAAAAATGCCATCCCGTATTCCCAATTCCTCCGCCTCCACCGTATCTGCTCCCAGGAGGACCAGTTCCATCATAGGACACACCAGATGGCCTCCTTCTTTAGAGGCTGCAATTTCCCTTCCCATGTGGTTAAAGATGCCCTCCAATGCATCTCGTCCACATCCCGCACCTCTGCCCTCAGACCCAACCCCTCCAACCGTAACAAGGACAGAACGCCGCTGGTGCTCACCTTCGACCCTACAAACCTTCGCATAAACCAAATCATCCGCCGACATTTTCGCCACCTCCAAACAGACCCCACCACCAGGGATATATTTCCCTCCCCACCCCTTTCCGCCTTCCGCAAAGACCGTTCCCTCCGTGACTACCTGGTCAGTTCCAGCGGAGATTCACACGGATGATCCCTGGAATGACAGGTCTAGCATATGAGGAACGGCTGAGGATACTGGGATTGTATTCGTTGGAGTTTAGAAGATTAAGGGGAGATCTAATAGAGACGTACAAAATAATACATGGCTTTGAAAAGGTGGATGCTAGAAAATTGTTTCTGTTAGGCGAGGAGACTAGGACCCGTGGACACAGCGTTAGAATTAGAGGGGGTCATTTCAGAACGGAAATGCGGAGACATTTCTTCAGCCAGAGAGTGGTGGGCCTGTGGAATTCATTGCCACGGAGTGCAGTGGAAGCCGGGACGCTAAATGTCTTCAAGGCCGAGATTGATAGGTTCTTGTTGTCTAGAGGAATTAAGGGCTACGGGGAGAGTGCTGGCAAGTGGAGCTGAAATGCGCATCAGCCATGATTGAATGGCGGAGTGGACTCGATGGGCCGAATGGCCTTACTTCCACTCCTAGGTCTTATGGTCTATGGTATATTGTATGGTCCTGGGCCTCCTTCACCACCGCTCCCTCACCACCAGACGCCTGGAGGAAGAACGCCTCATCTTCCGCCTCGGAACACTTCAACCCCAGGGCATCAATGTGGACTTCAACAGCTTCCTCATTTCCCCTTCCCCCACCTCACCCTAGTTCCAAACTTCCAGCTCAGTAGCTGTCCCCATGACTTCCCCGGACTTGTCCTACCTGCCTATCTCCTTTTCCACCTATCCACTCCACCTTCTCCTCCCTGACCTATCACCTTCATCCCCTCCCCCACTCACCCATTGTACTCTATGCTACTTTCTCCCCACCCCCACCCTCCTCTAGCTTATCTCTCCACGCTTCAGGCTCACTGCCTTTATTCCTGATGAAGGGCTTTTGCCCGAAACATCAATTTCGAAGCTACTTGGATGCTGCCTGAACTGCTGTGCTCTTCCAGCACCACTAATCCAGAATCTGGTTTCCAGCGTCTGCAGTCATTGTTTTTACCTATACTCACCTGCTGTTCACCTTTTAACAGTGTGGCACTCCCTCAGCACTGACCCTCCGACAGTGTGGCACTCCCTCAGCACTGACCCTCCAACAGTGCAACACTCCCTCAGCACTGACCCTCCGACAGTGTGGCACTCCCTCAGCACTGACCCTCCAACAGTGCAACTCTCCCTCAGCACTGACCCTCCGATAGTGCAGCGTTCCCTCAGCACTGACCCTCCGACAGTACGGCGCTCCCTCAGCACTGACCCTCCAACAGTGCAACACTCCCTCAGCACTGACCCTCCAACAGTGCAGCATTCCCTCAGCACTGACTCTCCGACAGTGCGGCACTCTCTCAGCACTGACCCTCCGACAGTGCAGCACTCCCTTAGTACTGACCCTCCGACGGTGCTGCACTCCCTCAGCACTGACCCTCCGACAGTGCGGCGCTCCCTGAGCACTGACCCTCCGACGGTGCTGCACTCCCTCAGCACTGACCCTCCGACAGTGCGGCGCTCCCTCAGCACTGACCCTCCGACAGTGCGGCACTCCCTCAGCACTGACCCTCCGACAGTGCGGCACTCCCTCAGCACTGACCCTCCGACAGTGCGGCACTCCCTCAGCACTGACCCTCCGACAGTGTCCACTCCCTTAGCACTGACCCTCCGACAGTGCGGCACTCCCTCAGCACTGACCCTCCGACAATGCGGCACTCCCTCAGCACTGACCCTCCGACAGTGTCCACTCCCTCAGCACTGACCCTCCGACAGTGTCCACTCCCTTAGCACTAACCCTCCGACAGTGCAGCACTCCATCAGCACTGACCCTCCAACAGTGCAGCACTCCCTCAGCACTGACCCTCCGACAGTGCAGCACTCCCTTAGCACTGACCCTCCGACAATGCAGCACTCCTTCAGCACCGTCTCTCTCTCAGTGGAATGTTACATTGCTATGGTATTGATGTGTTTGCCAAGATGCTAACTTGAACCTATGACTGGGTATTCCAAACATGAGCTTACCATTGAGATAGCCAGTGTGTATTGCTGATGACAGAAAGGTACCTCATACCCTCAGAAACATTGATACTTTCCTGTGACAGTCCATCGCAGGGAGGGATAGGTCTAACTGCCCCTCAGTGGGACATCGCTGGCAATGGCCTGGCATTGACCTAATCTCAGAGAGCAGTTTCCAATGAAGCTCTGTCCCACGCTATTCCATTCACCGTCTTAATTGGCAACGTAAACAGAACCCTTTCTATCTCCTGTGAGATTACAATAAAATCTAATCACTGTTTACAGCACATCGCCTTACAGCTGTGAAATGATGTTTCAGCCCATTAGCACAAGCTGTGAGCTACGCCTCATTGTCCCAGCCTGGGCTAGTCCCAAAGGTAGTGACTAGATTTATCACCTTCACTGTTTGTTCTCCTCACTCCAGTTCATCCCTCGGAAAGATTCTAAATCCGAGATCCAGCTCCTGCTTCCAACAGATCCACATTGTTCTGTCAGTCCCAGGTCAGGGAAAGCTGATGAGCTGCTCGGCCACAGAGTCCATCACATTGAGGGGAGATGCCCTGCTTTCCACCAGGGGCCTGGGGGAAGGGGGAAGGGGAGGTGAGGTGTAGTGGCTGCAGTGTGAGGGGGTGTTAGGGGGGTCAGCTGCAAGGGTCCTACCTCATGTCTGAAGCCCCTCCCTTCCACAACAATCTCCAGCTCCAACTCCAGTCACTGCCTCAGGAGGGCACAGTTAGGATTAAAGGTTATAGTTCTGGTTAGGATTGGGCTAGGGTCAGGGTTAAGGTTAGGGTTAGGGCTAGGGCTAGGGTCAAGGTCTTAGTCAGGGTTAGGGTTAGGGTCAGACTTAGGGTCAGGGTCAGAGTCCGGGTCTAGGTCAGGGTCAGGGACAGAGTCAGGCTTAGGGTTAAGGCTCGGGTCAGAGACTTAGGGTTAGAGTTAGGGTCAGACTTAGGGTCAAGGTCAAGAACAGGGTCAGGCTTAGGGTCAAGTTCAGGGTTAGGGGCAGGTTTACGGTCAGGGTTTAGGTCAGAGTCAGGGTTAGGGTCAGGGACAGGGTCGGGTTTACAGTCAGACTCATGGTCAGGGTGAGGGTCAGTCAGAGTCAGGGTCAGAGTCAGAGGGTTCGGGGCAGGGTCAGGGACAGGGTCAGTGTCAGGGTTAGGGTCAAGGACAGGGTCAAGGTTACAGTCAGAGTCACAGTCAGGTCCACTGTTGGGTGGGTGTAGGAGTGTGGGTGGGGGTGGGGGTTGGGCAGGGGGTGTGGGTGGGGGGGAAGAAGGGGTGTGGGTGGGTGTGTGGGAGGGGGTGGGGGTGGGAGAGGTGTTGGGGGGGTGGAGGTGGGGAGGGGGAGGGGGTGTGGGTGGGGGTGTGGGAGGGTGTGGGTGTGGGAGTGGTGTTGGGGGTGGGGGTGGGTGTGGGGAGGGGGAGGGGGTGTGGGTGGGGGTGTGGGAGGGGGTGGGTGTGGGAGAGGTGTTGGGGGTGGGAGAGGTGTTGGGGGTGTGGGTGGGGGTGGGGAGGAGGTGTGGGTGGGGGTGGGGGTGATGCTGCACTGACATTCCACAATAAAAGATCAAACACTTCACCCTGCCTCTCAACTTGCTCACCTCAAATTTCTCACTATACAACAAAACCTTACATTTAGTGAACACTATTAATGCAATAATCCATCAGGAAGCTGACAAAATCTGAGATGGGAACGGGGATATGGGGTCAAGTGATCAAAGCTTGGTCAAGGCAGTCGGTCATAAAGAGTGTCTCAACCGAAGGAGAGAGAGAGAGAGAGAGAAATAGACAGAGATAGAGAGAGAGAGAGAGAGAGAGACAGGCAGAGAGAGAGATAGATAGATAGATAGAGAGAGAGAGACAGAGATATATATATATATAGAGAGAGAGAGAGAGACAGACAGGCAGAGAGAGAGAGAGATAGAGAGAGAGAGACAGAGAGAGAATGAAGAGATGGTGGTGAGCTTGTGTGGGTGGGGAGTTTTCAGGGAGAAGTTGTCGTGCTCAGGACCCAGGCACAAAGACCGGAGCGACTCTTTCCCCCAGCCCTGCCCTCCTCCCATCACTGACTCTGCCCACCTATTTCATCCTCTCCCACAGTCTGGCTTTCTCCCCAGACCATTTGATCGCTGTGTCCCTAAGAATTATATCTATCTCCTTGAAAACATTCAGCATTTTGGCCTCCACTGCTTTCAGTGGCCGAGAGATCCCCAGTCCCTTGGTGAAGGTACTTCTCTTCCTCTCTCAGTCTGTGTTGTATTGTCAGACTGTGAGCTCTGGCTCTCTCCTCATCACCCCAGCCTTGGTTCCCCTGGGGATTGGAACCTTCCAGGTCCTGGCTCCATGGCCTCTCACCTTTCACCCTCATTAATCCCAACTTCACCAAAAAGGCTGGCACCTCCATTTCCACTTCATTTCTGTTTCAGCCAGTGTCTGTCTCCTCATCTACTTGATAATTACCGTGGGGATTGCGATGAGGAAACGGGGTTATGAAGATTTCTATCACCCTTTTGAGAATTGAAGTGTTGATGAGAATTCAGAGTTGGAGTCAGACACAGATGTATCCCAACTGAGTTCCTGCTTTTGCCCATGAGACAACTCATATTCTGAGATGACAGCACTGGAAAAATAAATAGAAGCTGTTTCAGTGTCAGAGTTTAGATGATCAGTAGGAGGAAATTACTGCAGATGCTGGAATCTGTACTGAAAACAGAAAATGCTGGAGATCCCAGCAGGTCAGGCAGCATCCACGGAGAGAGAGAGAGAGAGAGTTAATGTTTTGAGTTGAGATGACGCTTCATCAGAGCTGATGTGAAGTGTGGAGAGGGCAGCATTGATGCTAAAGTTTGGTGAGGGTGTGGGGAGGGTGGAAAAAGGATGTCGGAATGTGAGAATGGCAGGACAATGGTGTGTCTAACTGCCGAACCGGGAAGGAAAGGAATGGGAGGGGAAATCAGGAGTTGGGGTGTGGGGAGACAGGACATTGGAACAAGCTGAAGGAAAGGGAGAATTGGTTCACAGTTTTAAAGTGGTGAACTCTATATGTAGTCCATGTGGGTGCCCATAGCCACTCCTTTGACTTGGCAAGTCCCTGTCACACTTTGCCTCTTTATGGGGATGCAGAACACTCCTTGTTGCAGTCCTCCACTGGCCCCCTCTCACAATCCTCTCCTCGGCACCTCCCGACTGCTTTGTGCTCCCGCCACGGCCTTGAAACACTTGTTCATTTTGCCTCCAATTTCCTCCCCTCGATAAATTTCACACTGTCCATTTCCGACACCTCCCTTCCTTTCCTTCACCTCTCTGTCTCCATTTTGGAGAATAAACTGTCTGTTCCCACCCACTACAGAGCCACATTCTGCAAGCACTCCATCCCATTCTCCCAGTTCCTTCATCTGTGCCTTATCTGTTCGGATGATGCCGCTTTCCAAAACAGCATGCCTGACATTAGACTAGATTCCCTACAGTGCGGAAACAGGCCCTTCAGCCCAACAAGTCCACACTGACCCTCTGAAAAGTCACTCAACCAGGCCCTTTCTCCTACCCTATGTTTACCCCTTCACCTAACACTACGGGCAATTCCCCATGGTCAATCCACCCTAACCTGCATATCTTTGGACTGTGGGAGGAAACCTGAGCACCTGGAGGAAACCCACGCAGACACGGGGAGAATGTACAAACCCTGCACAGACAGTTGCCTGAGGCTGGAATCGAACCCAGGTCCCTGGCGCTGTGAGGCAGCAGTGCTAACCACTGAGCCACCAGGCTGCCCACATGGCTTGCTTCTTCCCACCCACTGTGGTTGGCTGAACCCTCAACTGTATCTGACCTATCAGCCGTGTTTCCACCCTTGCCCCTTCCCATCACTTATCATATCATGATTGGCTTCTCCTTCTCCTCACCTTCTATCCCACCAGCCTCTGTATTGGAAAGATCATTCTCTGCCATTTCAGACAACTCCAGCAGAACGCCACCACCAAACACATCTTCCCCTCACTCCCCCCTCCCTCCCCCCCCCCATCTGCATTTCACAGGGATTGTTCCCTCTGGGACACCCTACTCCATTCCACAACCACCAACACCTTCCCCCTTCCCACAGCACCATCCTGTGTAACTGCAGAAGGTGTAACCCCTGTTCCTTCCCCTCCTCCCTGATCACCTGCCAAGGGCTGAAACAGCCTTTCCAGCTGATGCATCATTTCCCCTGGACCTCCTCCAATCTTGTGTAGTGTATTCGCTGCACCCAATATGGTTGACTCTACATTGGAGAAACCAAACATGGACTGGGTGACCGCTTTGCAGAACAGCCCTGGTCCGTGCACAAACATGACCCTGACCTTCCCTTAGCCGGTCATTTTAACACAGTGTCCAGCTGGTATGGATCCCAGCGCAAACTGGAGGAACAATATCCCATCTTCAAACTAGACATTTTACAGCCTTCTGGGCTTCATATTGAATTCAACACGTTTACATTGAGTTCCACCAAGTCCCATTCCTTCCTTCCTTTTAGCTTGGCTTGTTACATACTCTCTCACCCTCTGTTTGGAAACTGGGGCTTCCAATTAAACCTGTTGGACTATAACGTGGTGTTGCAGGATTTTTAACTGCCCACCCCAGTCCAACACCGGCTCCACCACATCATTAATCCGAACTTCCAACGGCCTTTCTCCCCAGCACACCACTCCCCCACCAACCCACCATTGCCCCTTCCGTATTTCACGTCCGCTCCGATGAAGAGTCATCTAGACTCAAAACGTTCGTTTGCTCTCTCTCCGTGGATGCTGCCTGACTCACTTTGATGATGAGAAGTTAGGCCAAGAGTGAAGAGGTTACAAAGCAGAAATTATCCTAACGTTTTATAAACTCCTGATCACACAAGAATATAAAACATGAAGAAACCTTCTCAGATTGAGAGAATATTTACTGCTATCTGTTTACTTGATTGTAAGTTGACAGTTTCGGTTCATATTCTTCAGTAAATGTTTGTTGTACCCACAGCTCAACTTCCCTTTCACTTTCCCAGACATTGCTTTATCATTTCTCTTCTTCACATTGTTCATGAAGGTGAGACTGTTGCTAGGTGACTGTTCCAACAACACTCAGGTACATGCCAAAGCGAACCCAGCTATTTCCAGTAAAATGGACGTCAGATAAGAATGCAATCCAATGAATCTACAATCGCTGCACTGGGGGGATCACTGCACTGGGGGGAAATCACTGCACTGGGGGATCACTGCACTGGGGGTAATCACTGCACTGGGGGATTATTGCACTGGGGGAATCGCTACACTGAGGAATCACAGCAGTGGGGGATTGCTGCACTGGGGTGGATCACTGCACTGGAGGGATCGCTGCACTGGGGGGTCACTGCACTGGGGGGTCGCTGCACTGGGGGGGTCACTGCACTGGAGAATCACTGCACCGGAGGGATCGCTGCACTGAAGGCTCTCTCTGCACTGGGGAAACCACTGCACTGGGGAATCCCTGCGCTGGGGGAATGACTGCACTGGGGGATCACTGCACTGGAGAATCGCTGCACTGGGGTAATCACTGCACTGGAGGATCACTGCATTGGGGTGGATCAGTGCACTGAGGGGAGATTGCTGCACTGGGGGAATGACTGCACTGGGCAATCACTGCACTGGTGGGGGGATTGCTGCACTGTGGGGAAGTCACTTCACTGGGAATCACTGCACTGGGGGATCATTGTGCTGGGGAGAAATTGCTGCACTGAGGAGGAGACGCTGCACTGGGGAAAATCACTGCACTGGGGGGGGGGATTGCTGCACTGGGGGATCACTGCACTGGGGAATCACTGCACTGGGGGAATTGCTGCACTGGGGATCATTGCACTGGGGGAATCACTGCACTGGAGAATCACTGCACTGAATGATCACTGCACTGGGGTGGATCACTGCACTGGGGGGAAATCACTGCACTGGGGGATCACTGCACTGGGGAATCACTGCACTGGGGGAATTGCTGAGCTGGGGGATCACTGCACTGGGGATCACTGCACTGGGGAATCATTGCACTGGGGGAATTGCTGCACTGGGGTAATCACAGCACTGGGGGATCATTGCACTGGGGGATCACTGTACTGTGGAATCACTGCACTGGGGGAATCACTGCATTGGGGGATCAGTGCACTGGGGGATCACTGCACTGGGGAATCACTGTACTGGGGGATCACTGCACGGGGGCAAATTGCTGCACTGGAGGATCACAGAATTGGGAGATCCTTGCACGGGGGGAACCACTGCACTGGGGGATCACAGCACTGGGGAAATCACTGCACTGGGGGATCACTGCACTGGAGAATCACTGCACTGGAGGGATCGCTGCACTGAAGACTCTCTCTGCACTTGGGGAAACCACTGCACTGGGGAATCCCTGCACTGGGGGAATGACTGCACTGCAGATCACTTCACTGGAGAATCGCTGCACTGGGGCAATCACTGCATTGGGGTGGATCACTGCACTGTGGGGAGATTGCTGCACTGGGGAGTCACTGCACTGGGGGATCAGTGCACTGGTGGATCACTGCACTGGGGAATCACTGCACTGGGGGAATTGCTGCACTGGGGATCACAGAATTGGGGAATCACTGCACTGGGAGGATCACTGCACTGGGGGAATTGCTGCACTGGAAGGTGTCATGCACTGGGGGAAATCACTGCACTGGGGAATCACTGCACTGAGAGATCAGTGCACTGGGGAATCACTGCACAGGGGAGAATCACTGCACTGGGGGGAAATCGCTGCACTGGGGAAACACTGCACTGGAGGAGGAAATCACTGCACTGGAGGATCACAGCACTGGGGGAATCACTGCACTGGGGGGAAATCACTGCACTGGGGGATCACTGCACTGGGGGAGGAAATCACTGCACTGGGGGATCACTGTACTGTGGAATCACTGCACTGGGGGAAATCACTGCATGGGGGGAATCACTGTGCTGGGGGAAATCGCTGCATGGGGGGAATCACTCCACTGGGGATCGCTGTACTGGGGATCACTGCACTGGAGGAAGCACTGCACTGGGGATTGCTGTACTGGGGATCACTGCACTGGAGGAATCACTGCACTGGGGAATCGCTGCACTGGGGGAATCACTGCACTGGGGGAATCACTGCACTGGGGGTATTGCTGCACTGGGGGAGATTACTGCACTGGGGTGGAATAAATACACTGGGGGGGATTGCTGCACTGGGGGAATCGCTGCATGAGTGGGTTGCTGCATTGGGGGGATTGCTGCACATGGGGGAATCACTGCACTGGGGGGTGGAAATCACTGCACTGGGAGGAATAACTGCACTGGGGGGTGGAAATCACTGCACTGGGGGGAATAACTGCACTGGGGGGTGGAAATCACTGCACTGGGGAGAATTACTGCACTGGGGGGGCGGGGGGAATCACTGCATTCCTGGAATCACTGTTGTGTGCGGCTTTGGCCTGTTGGTTGATTTGCTGTGAGAACCCCTGTCTGATCAGCCAGCGCCGGTGAGGGTGTAGGGGTGAACCACGTGAAGTCTACAGTGTTAGTGCAGGAGGAGAGCCATGCCCTGGTCAGTGACACGCTGCTCTGTTACTGATGGGCTGTGAGCATGAGTAACTGACACAGAGTACAGAGACGTGCATTTACTAGATTCACAAGCACCCTGAGAGCAGTGATTGGTGGGACTCGACTGTCGACAAGACTTCTGTTGAGCACATTCTACACAAATGAGTTTAATTGAAAGCGACAAACTGCACACCTCAGTAACTGATATATACTTCATTTGAGGAAACAGGGCAGGGACTGCTCAGCTCACCAGTGGCTCACTGTCAAATCCTCTGTGTGTTTAGAATAAAAACAAACTCAAAAGGGATCATTTCCCTCTCCTTGCTTTCCAAATTTCCTCAATGTTTATCTCCCAGAGTTGTCCGGTGTCAGAGAAGGTGATTACAGATCACTGGGGGTGTGATATGGATTGCTATAGTCCAGTTTCTCTCCTGCATCAGGAGTTGAACTGATAATGAGGTTAACTAAACTCTAACCACTTTAACAGGGTAGGGGCTGTTAATGGTAAGATGTTGTAAAGATTGAAGCATGTTAGATCAAGCTTTCAGTAATATTCGCCCTGTATTTTATTGATCGAAGCACGTTGGGAGTGTACACTGAAGTGAATCCTTTATCAAGCAACCATTCAACAACAGACTGTTCAATTCTGACTTGAAAGCACTTGAATGTTGGGACATTAAAGGACATTTTGCACTCCGAATGGATACAGATTCACACAGAAACATCCCGGTGACAATCTCTTTAATCTTCAGCTGAGTTTGCCCTCTGGCATTTTTGACAATTACAAGGGATTCAGTGACATAGAAAATGAATCAGTTGCCATAGCGACAGAGTAAGAGGTGTGACTGAGAAGCTGACAGCAGCAGAGAAGGAGAGAGCAAGGCTGCCTTGTAAATGGCCACAACCACTCACAGATGGAGAGAAAATTAGAGAGTGTTCCCAAGAGGAGAGGGTCCAAGGGCTGGATGTGTTGAAGAAAAGGGTGTGTTTGAAAAGTGGATCTATAAAGATATTGCACCATTTAAACTATTTCTCACCCTGTCCCAGTGAATCATAATCATTCACACACTCTTCCATTGTACACAATCCCAAATGGATCGAAACTGTGTGTGTGTGTGTGTGGGTGGGTGTGTGTGAATGTGTATGAGTGTGTGTGTGTGAGAGTGTGTGTGTGTGAGTGTGTGTGTGAATGTGTGTGTGTGAATGTGTGTGTGCGAATGTGTGTGAGTGTGTGTGTGGGTGTGTGGGTGAATGTGTGTGGGCGTGGGTGTGTATGTGAATGTGTGTGTGTGAATGTCTGTGAGTGTGTGTGTGTGGGTGTGAATGTGTGTGTGTGAATGTGTGTGAATGTGTGTGAGTGTGTGTGTGTGAATGTGTGTGAGTGTGTGTGTGAATGTGTGTGGGTGTGGGTGTGTGTGTAAATGTGTGTGTGTGAATGTGTGTGAGTGTGGGTGTGTGAATGTGTGTGAGTGTGTGTGTGAATGTGTGTGGGTGTGGGTGTGTGTGTAAATGTGTGTGTGTGAATGTGTGTGAATGTCTGTGAGTGTGTGTGTGTGGGTGTGAATGTGTGTGTGTGAATGTGTGTGAATGTGTGTGAGTGTGTGTGTGTGAATGTGTGTGAGTGTGTGTGTGAATGTGTGTGGGTGTGGGTGTGTGTGTAAATGTGTGTGTGTGAATGTGTGTGAATGTCTGTGAATGTCTGTGAGTGTGTGTGTGTGGGTGTGAATGTGTGTGGGTGTGGGTGTGTGTGTGAATGTGTGTGTGAGAGAGTGTATGTCTATGTGTAGGTACATACGTGTGTGAGTGAGTCAGTGTGTGTGTGGGAGAGAGAATGAGTGTGAAAGGATGTGTGTATGTGCATGAATATGTGTCATGTGTGTGGGTATGTAAGAGTATTTGCGGTGTGTGTGTGAGTTTGTGTGCGTGCAGGTGTGTGTGTGTGCGTGTGTGTGCACATGTGTGTGCGTGTGGGTGTCCCCTTCTAGACTGTCAATGGTCTCCTGTGGACGAGAGTAGCCATCTTTCTGGCCTAACTAGAAAGATTCTCATAGGGTGAAAAATATGAAGCTTATTGCATGACTGAGTTATTTACAGGTGAGCTGAAAATGTGTTGCTGGAAAAGTGCAATGTGGGATTATGAGTTGTCACTTGTCTTACCCTGCAATGGGAAATTTACCAAGTTGCAACATAGCTAAAAATGTGTTGTTGGAAAAGCGCAGCAGGTCAGGCAGCATCCAAGGAACAGGAGAATCGACGTTTTGGGCATAAGCCCTTCTTCAGGAATGAGGAAAGTGTGTCCAGCAGGCTAAGATAAAAGGTAGGGAGGAGGGACTTGGGGGAGGGGCGTTGGAAATGCGATAGGTGGAAGGAGGTCAAGGTGAGGGTGATAGGCCGGAGTGGGGGTGGGGGCGGAGAGGTCAGGAAGAAGATTGCAGGTTAGGAAGGCGGTGCTGAATTCGAGGGATTTGACTGAGACAAGGTGGGGGGAGGGGAAATGAGGAAACTGGAGAAATCTGAGTTCATCCCTTGTGGTTGGAGGGTTCCTAGGCAGAAGATGAGGCGCTCTTCCTCCAACTGTCGTGTTGCTATGGTCTGGCGATGGAGGAGTCCAAGGACCTGCATGTCCTTGATGGAGTGGGAGGGGGAGTTGAAGTGTTGGGCTACGGGGTGGTTGGGTTGGTTGGTCCGGGTGTCCCAGAGGTGTTCTCTGAAACGTTCCGCAAGAAGGCGGCCTGTCTCCCCAATATAGAGGAGGCCACATCGGGTGCAGCGGATGCAGTAAATGATGTGTGTGGAGGTGCAGGTGAATTTGTGACAGATATGGAAGGATCCCTTGGGGCCTTGGAGGGAAGTAAGGGGGGAGGTGTGGGCGCAAGTTTTGCATTTCTTGCAGTTGCAGGAGAAGGTGCCGGGAGTGGAGGTTGGGTTGGTAGGGGGTGTGGACCTGACGAGGGAGTCACGGAGGGAGTGGTCTTTTCGGAAAGCTTATAGGGGAGGGGAGGGAAATATATCCCTGGTGGTGGGGTCCGTTTGGAGGTGGCGGAAATGACGACGGATGATACGCTGTACATGGAGGTTGGTGGGGTGGTAGGTGAGGACCAGTGGGGTTCTGTCCTGGTGGTGGTTGGAGGGGCGGAGCTCAAGGGCGGAGGAGCGGGAAGTGGAAGTGATGCGGTGGAGGGCATCATCGACCGCGTCTGGGGGGACATTGCGGTCTTTGAAGAAGGAAGCCATCTGGGTTGTTCGGTTTTGGAGCTGGTCCTCCTGGGAGCAGATGCGTCGGAGACGAAGGAATTGGGAATATGGGATGGCGTTTTTACGGGGGCAGGGTGGGAGGAGGTGTAGTCTAGGTAGCTGTGGGAGTCGGTTGGTTTATAGTAAATGTCCGTGTTGATTCGGTCACCTGAGATAGAAATGGAGAGGTCTAGGAAGAGGAGGGAGGAGTCTGAGACGGTCCAGGTGAATTAGAGGTCGGGGCGGAAGGTGTTGGTAAAGTGGATGAACTGTTCAACCTCCTCGTGGGAGCACGAGGCAGCGCCGATACAGTCATCGATGTAGCGGAGGAAAAGGTGGGGGGTGGGGCCAGTGTAGCTGCGGAAGATGGAATATTAAAAATTGTAATATTAAGTAAATGTAGCTTAATATTTGCATTTGTTTAATATTCCATTCCATGACACTGCAATCCTGTTGCTGTAAATTCTGTGTCTTATGATCTTATTCTGCACACCCACCTGATGAAGGAGTGTCGCTCCGAAAGCTAGTGCTTCCAAATAAACCTGTTGGACTATAACCTGGTGATGTGTGATTTTTAAACTTTATTTGTCATGGTATTATTGTTATTGGTTTATTTATCTATTTACATCCACCCCAATCCCTGTCTCTCCCCCCCCCACCCCACCACCGCCCCCGCCCAAGAATCCAGATGTTCCTCCATACCCTAACGGCCTTGAGCCGGAATGATGGAAGTCTGTCCCAATTCCCACGTGACACGACATTCAGGAGAGTTACCCGATTGCAAAACTGCAAGAAGAAAGGTACAATATCAAATCATTAGAGATCTGTTCCCCCTTTTCTCAAAACACACAATGAAATTCTTATCCCTGTGTCTGACACTCTCTGTGGTCTGACCAGATCTCCAGGTTTGCCCACTCTCCCCATCATCTGTAAAGTGCTTCTTAAAACCAAGCCTCATAGCCCCTTCTAAGGCACTAGCTTATAAATGCTTTGTCTGATATCTCCAGTAGAGCATCTTGGGATGGCCCCTATGTTACTGGTGCCAGATAACTGTAAGTTGTTGTTGTTGAGTCAGCAGCAATGGGGACTCAACTGTTTAAAAGGTATAAAAATGAAATGGATGAAGCCTGGAACGTGGCAAATGACAAGTAAGGTTAAAGAGAATCCCAAAACTTTCTATACATGCATTAAACACCTGAAGGTAACTAGGGAGAAGGTAGGACCACTCAAGGATCAAGGAGGGAACTTGTTCTTGGAGGCAGAGGATCTGGGTGAGGTTCTAAATGAGTCTTTTGTGTCAGTATCGACCCAGGAGAAGGATTTAGAGTCATAGAGTCATGGAGATGTACAGCACGGAAATAGACCCTTTGGTCCATGCCGACCAGATATTCCAACCCCACCTGCCAACACCCAGCCCATATCCCTCCAAACCCTTCCTATTCATATACCCATCCAAATGCCTTTTCAATGTTGCAATTGTACCAGCCTCCACCACATCCTCTGGCAGCTCATTCCATACACATACCACCCTCTGCGTGACTTGGACGATAGTGAGATTATTATGGAGCATGCTAATATGCTAGGGCATCGTGAGATCACAAATGAAATAGTGTTGGGTCTCTTGAAGAGCGGATAAGTCCCCAGAGTCCGATAGTATCTACCCCAGGTTATTGAGAGAGGCAAAAGAGGAGATTGCTGGGGTCTTGACCCAGATGTTTGGATCCTCGCTAGCCACTGGAGAGATCCCGGAGGACTGGCGAGGAGTTTATGTTGTTCATCTGTTCAAGAAGGGAAGTAGGGATAATGCAGGAAACTAGACCGGTGAGTCTCACATCGGTGGTTGGGAAGCTATTGGAGAGAATTTTTAGGGATAGGATTTACACACATTTGGAAAAGCGTGGCCTAATTAGGGACAGTCAGCGTGGCTTTGTGTGGGGCAGATCCTGTCTTACTAACTTGATTGAATTTCTCAAGGTGGTGACAAAGGTGATTGATGAGGGTCGAGCAGTGGATGTTACCTACATAGATTTTAATAAGGCTTTCAGCAAGGTCCCTCAAGATAGGCTCATCCAGAAAATCAAGATGCAAGGGATCCACCGTGACTTGGCTGTGTATACTTAGAATTGGCTTTCCCATAGAAGGCAGAAGGTAGCGATGACAGGATGTTTTTCAGACTGGAGGTCTATGACTAGTGGTATTCCACAGTGATCCATGGGACCTCTGCTGTTTGTGATATACATAAATGACTTGGATGAAGATGTAGCGGGTGGGTTAGTAAGTTTTCAGACGATACAAAGATTGGGTGCAATTGTGGATTGTGTAGAAGACTATCAAAGGATACAACAGGATATAGATCAGTTGCAGATGTGGGCGGAGAAATGGCAGACGGAGTTTAATCTGCGTAAGTGTGAGGTGCTGCATTTTGGGAGGTCAAATGTTAAGGAAAAGTATATAGTTAATAGCAGGTCCCTGAACAGCATTAATGTACAGAGGGATCTTGGGGTTCAAGTCCATAGCTCCCTGAAAGTGACCACACAAGTAGATAGGGTGGTAAAGAAGGTATCTGGTATGCTTGCCTTTATTGGTTGGAGAACTGAGTATAAGAGTCAGGATGTCAAATTGTAGCTTTATAAGATTTCGGTTAGGCCACATTTAGAGTATCATGTCCAAATCGGTTTGCCACATTACAGGAAGGATGTGGAGGCTTTGGAGAAGTTGCAGAAGAGGTTTACCAGATGCTGCCTGGATTAGACAGTATGAGCTACACAGAGAGGCTAGAAAAACACGGGTTGTTTTCTCTGGAGCGGCAGAGGCTGAGGGGAGACTTGATAGAAGTCTATAAAATTATGAGATTCACAGATAGGATTTATGGTCAGAATCTTTTTCTACAGGGTTGAAATGTCTCATTCTAAGGGGCACGCATTTAAGGTGAGAGGGGGAAAGTTCAAAGGAGATGTGAGGGACAGTATTTTTACACAGAGACTGGTAGGATTGTGGAACACACTGCCAGGGGTGGTGGTGGAGGCAGATACGATAGGGGTGTTTAAGAGACTTTTAGATCAGGACATGGATAGGCAAGGAATGGAGGGATGTGGACCAAGGGCAGGTGGAAGGGATTCATTTTATTTGGTATTCAGCACAACATTGTGAGCCAAAGGGCCTGTTTCTGTTCAACGTTCTATGACAGGAGGGAAGATATGGTCACAATGTTGGCACCCAGATAGAAAGGGGAGGAAGGTGTGAAGACAACATGAGGAACTGTGGGAGCTGGAAATGTAAACCAAAAACAGAAATCACCGGAGCAACAGAGTTAGTGTTTCAGGTGCAGTGACCCTACGTCAGAACCTGACAGATATAGTGACCCTGCCAGAGAGAGAGCGAGACCCTGGTGATGATGTGTCCAGGTACCGCTGATCATTTGTACTCACTGCTAGCCAGATAGACAGATACAGCTGTGTAAATAAAGAGATGCGGCATGGTGGCACAGTGGTTAGCACTGCTGCCTCACAGTGCCAGAGACCTGGGTTCAATTCCTGCTTCAGGCTGTGTGGAGTTTGCACATTCTCCCCGTGTCTGCGTGGGTTTCCTTCAGGTGCTCCGGTTTCCTCCCACAGTCCAAAAATGTGCAGGTCAGGTGAATTGGCCATGCTAAATTGCCCGTAGTGTTAGGTAAGGGGTAAATGTAGGGGAATGGGTCTGGGTGGGTTGCTCTTCAGAGGGTCAGTGTGGACTTGTTGGGCTGAAGGGCCTGCCTCTGCACTGTAGGGAATCTAATCTAATCTAATGTGGTTTGGATCTGGAACAAGTGGGCGGCTTTCAGAAGTGTGATCATCCAAGCAGAGGCATTTGTTCCTGTTAGAGTGAAGGGTAAGGCTATAAGATTAGGGAACAATGGATGAATAAAGATATTGAGGTGCTAGTCAAGAAAGAGAAGAGTCATGTATTAGGTATAGAGAACTTAGAATTGAAAAGTGTGGCATCGGAAAAGCCCAGCCAGTCAGGCAGCATCCAAGGAGCAGGAGAGTCAATGTTTCCGGTATAAGTCCTTCATTATTCCTGAGTGCAGGGCATTCTAAAGAGGGGATTCAGGAAGGTCAGGAGAGGATACTTGATAACCTTGGCAAATAAGGTGAAAGATAATCACAAGGAGATTCTATAAATATGCTAAGAGCAATACAGCAATTAGTGAGAGAGTAGGACCCCTTAATGGTCAAACAGGTTGTCTATATGTGGATCCTCAGGAGATGGAAGAGAGACTAAACAAACATTTTGCATCAGGTTTTACTGTGGGGAAAAGATGGAGATTATAGAAATCAGAGAAATAAATCGTGATGAAAAACAAAAGAAGGATTCTGGGTAATCCAAGATGGAGGACGGGAAAAATTTCTATCTGTAACAGCTGCTTCTTTATTGAGGTATTTTAGGTGCTGGACGTGATTTCCTCGAATTCCAGGAGCAGCAATTCCTGTTTTATATGCTGTTGCATTGTTTTGGAATTTTGGGGAAAAAAGTCAAAACAGCAGCAGTTTTAAAAGGGAGAAGAGCAGACAAAGGAAGCACATAGTGAGGACAGTGCAGGAGAGAGAGAGAGAACCAAAGATGTGCAGGTCAGGTGAATTGGCCATGCTAAATTGCCCATAGTGTTAGGTAAAAGGGGTAAATGTAGGGGAATGGGTGGGTTGCGCTTCGGCGGGTCAGTGTAGACTTGTTGGGCCGAAGGCCCTGTTTCTACACTGTAAGTAATCTAATCTAACCTGCACAGTTACTGCCTTTGCTGTTTAGAATTCATGTATCACTGGACATCGGAGTGCATCTGGGAAAATTAACAAACAGTGAAATTCACAACTAATCTTGGAGGAACCTGTTTGGGTGAAGTTCACAACACAGAATCAGATAAGTTAATCGTTGTTTTAAGTCTGTCCAATAGAAAAGCTGCAGTAGTGAGTAGAGAGGGTTCTTTCTTGATTATATGTTTTTTGGAGATAAGTCTCTTGATTAAACTTAAAATATAAGCCATAACTATTAATTTAACCTGGGGCAGTGTTTTGTAGAGGAATAAGACGGTGTTATTTTCTGGGTCTGTAGATTGTGAAGGAGCAAAAATGGCCTTTGCGTGATATGTACCTCTTGTCAGATGTGGGAGTTTAAAGAGAGTTTAAGGGTTACTGCAGATTATATCGGCCATAAATGCTGTTGGATGCGAATCTTATCAGATCGAGTGGATCGGTTGGAGAGACAGATAGAAGCGATGAGGAATTTGCAACAGCAACAGTATGTGATGGATGGCAGTTATAGGAATGGGGGAAAGTCTCAGATACAGTCACATGGATGGGTTAACTCCAGGAAGGGTAAGAGAGGTCGGCACCTAGGGCAGGAGTCATTTGTGGATATACCCATTTCAAACAGGTATGCTGTTTTGGAAAATGTAGGGGGTGATGGATTCTCAGGGGAACGTAGCACAAACAGCCAAGTTTCTGGTATTGAGACTGGCTCTAATGCAACGAGGGGTACGTCAGCTTCCAAGAGATCAATTGTGTTAGCGGATTCTGTCATCAGAGGTACAGACAGACGTTTCTGTGGCCAGCAGAGAAAAAGCAGAATGGTGTGTTGTTTCCCTGGTGCTAGGATCAAGGATGTCTCAGAGAGGGTGCAGAATGTTCTCACGGGGGAGAGGGGCCAGCAGGAGGTCATTGTCCACATTGGAACCAACGACATTGGAAGGGAAAAGGTTGAGATTCTGAAGAGAGATTACAGAGAGTTAGGCAGAAATTTAAAAAGGAGCTAGTGAGGGCAGGAATAGGAGGATAGAGCAGATAAATGCATGGCTCAGGAGCTGGTGTATGGGAGAAAGATTTACATTTTTGGATCCTTGGAATCTCTTTTGGGGTAGAAGTGACCTGTACAAGAAGGACGGATTGCCCCTAAATTGGAAAGGGACTAATATGCTGACAGGGAAATTTGCTCAAACTGCTCGGGATGATTTAAACTTGTAAGGTGGGGGGTGGTGGGGGGGGGTGGGGTGTGGGACCCAGGGAGATAGTGAGGAAAGTGATCGATCTGAGACTGGTACAGTTGAGAACAGAAGTGAGTCAAACAGTCAGGGCAGTCAGGGACAAGGTAGGACGAATAAATTAAACTGTATTTATTTCAATGCAAGGGGCCTAACAGGGAAGGCAGATGAACTCAGGGCATGGTTAGGAACATGGGACTGGGATATCATAGCAATTACAGAAACATGGCTCAGGGATGGGCAAGACTGGCAGCTTAATGTTCCAGGATACAAATCCTACAGGAAGGATAGAAAGGGAGGCAAGAGAGGAGGGGAAGTGGCATTTTTGATAAGGGATAGCATTACAGCTGTGCTAGGGGAGGATATTCCCGGAAATACATCCAGGGAAGTTATTTGGGTGGAACTGAGAAATAAGAAAGGGATGATCACCTTATTGGGGTTGTATTATAGACCATTAAGTGTATAAGTCCTGCTAAGTCAGAGGGAAATTGAGAAACAAACTTGTAAGGAGATCGCAGCTATCTGTAAGAATAATAGGATAGTTATGGTAGGGGATTTTAACTTTCCACACATAGACTGGTACTGCCATAGTGTTAAAGGTTTTGATGGAGACGAATTTCTTAAGTGCATATGGGACAATTTTCTGATTCAGTATGTGGATGTACCAACTAGAGAAGGTGCAACACTTGACCTACTCTTGGGAAATATGGGCAGGGCAGGTGACTGAGGTGTCAGTGGGGGAGCACTTTGGGGCCAGTGACCATAATTCTATTTGTTTTAAAATAGTGATGGAAAAGGATAGACCAGATCGAAAAGTTGAAGTTCTAAATTGGAGAAAGGCCAATTTTGATCGTATTAGGCAAGAACTTTTGAAAGCTGATTGGAGGCAGATGTTCACAGGTAAAGGGACGGCTGGAAAATGGGAAGCCTTCAGAAATGAGATAACAAGAATCCAGAGAAAGTATATTCCTGTCAGGGTGAAAGGGAAGGCTGGTAGGTATAAGGAATGCTGGATGACTAAAGAAATTGAGGGTTTGGTTAAGAAACAGAAGGAAGTATATGTCAGGTACAGACAGGATAGATCGAGTGAATCCTTAGAAGAGTATAAAGTCAGTAGGAGTATATTTAAGAGGGAAATCAGGAGGGCAAAAAGGGGACATGAGATAGCTTTGGCAAACAGAATTAAGGAGAATCCAAAATCCAAAGGGTTTTTACAAATATATTAAGGACAATAGGGTAACTAGAGAGAGTATAGGGCCCCTCAAAGATCAGCAAGGCGGCCTTTGTGTGGAGCCACAGAAAATGGGGGAGATACTAAGTGAATATTTTGCATCAATATTTACTGTGGAAAAGGATATGGAAGATATAGACTGGAGGGAAATAGATGATGACATCTTGCAAAATGTCCAGATTACAGAGGAGGAAGTGCTGGATGTCTTGAAATGGTTAAAAGTGGATAAATCCCCAGGACCTGATCAGGTGTACCCTAGAACTCTGTGGGAAGCCAGAGAAGTGATTACTGGGCCTCTTGCTGAGATATTTGTATCATCGATAGTCACAGGTGAGGTGCCGGAAGACTGGAGGTTGGCAAACGTGGTGCCACTGTTTAAGAAGAGTGGTAAAGACAAGCCAGGGAACTATAGACCGGTGAGCCTGACCTCAGTGGTGGGCAAGTTGTTGGAGGGAATCCTGAGGGACAGGATGGACATTTATTTGGAAAGGCAAGGACTGATTCGGGATAGTCAACATGGCTTTGTGCGTGGGAAATCATGTTTCACAAACTTGATTGAGTTTTTTGAAGAAGTAACAAAGAGGATTGATGAGGGCAGAGCAGTAGATGTGATCTATATGGAATTCAGTAAGGCGTTCGACAAGGTTCCCCATGGGAGACTGATTAGCAAGGTTAGATCTCATGGAATACAGGGAGAACTAGCCATTTGGATACAGGACTGGCTCAAAGGTAGAAGACAGAGGGTGGTGGTGGAGGGTTTTTCAGACTGGAGGCCTGTGACCAGTGGAGTGCCACAAGGATCAGTGCTTTTTGTCATTTACATAAATGATTTGGATGCGAGCATAAGAGGGACAGTTAGTAAGTTTGTAGATGACACCAAAATTGGAGGTGTAGTGGACAGCGAAGAGGGTTACCTCAGATTACAACAGGATCTTGACCAGATGGGCCAATGGGCTGAGAAGTGGCAGATAGAGTTTAATTCAGATAAATGCGAGGTGCTGCATTTTGGGAAAGCAAATCTTAGCAGGACTTATACACTTAATGGTAAGGTCCTAGGGAGTGTTGCTGAACAAAGAGACCTTGGAGTGCAGGTTCATAGCTCCTTGAAAGTGGAGTCACAGGTAGATAGGATAGTGAAGAAGGTGTTTGGTATGCTTTCCTTAATTGGTCAGAGTACTGAGTACAGGAGTTGGGAGGTCATGTTGCGGCTGTACAGGACATTGGTTAGGCCACTGTTGGAATATTGCATGCAATTCTGGTCTCCTTCCTATTGGAAAGATGTTGTGAAACATGAAAGGGTTCAGAAAAGATTTACAAGGATGTTGCCAGGGTAGGAGCATTTGAGCTACAGGGAGAGGCTGAACAGGCTGGGGCTGTTTTCCCTGGAGCGTCAGAGGCTGAGGGGTGACCTTATAGAGGTTTACAAAATTATGAGGGGCATGAATAGGATAAATAGGCAAAGTTTTTTCCTTGGGGTCAGGGAATCCAGAACTAGAGGGCATAGGTTTAGGGTGAGAGGGGAAAGATATAAAAGAGACCTAAGGGACAACGTTTTCACGCAGAGGGTGGTACGTGTATGGAATGAGCTGCCAGAGGATGTGGTGGAGGCTGGTACAATTGCAACATTTAAGACGAATTTGGATGGGTATATGAATAGGAAGGATTAGGAGGGATAAGAGCCGGGCACTGGCAGCTGGGACTAGATTGGAACCAAAAGAGAAAATGCTGGAAAATCTCAGCAGGTCTGGCAGCATCTGTAAGGAGAGAAAAGAGCTGACGTTTCGAGTCTAACTGACCCTTTGTCAAAGCTGTCGGAGAGAAGAGCAGTCCTTCTTCAGAGTAGGCTTCCTGGGAGAGAGGTGACAGTGGGTTAAACATTGGATAAAAGCAAATTACTGTGGATGCTGGAATCTGAAACCAAAGGTTTTAACAAAGGGTCAATTAGACTTGAAACATCAGCTTTTTCTCTCCTTACAGATGCTGCTAGACCTGTTGAGATTTTCCAGCATTTTCTCTTTTGGTTTCAGATTCCAGCATCCGCAGTAATTTGCTTTTATTTATGGGACTAGATTAGGCTGGGATATCTGGATAGCATGGATGGGTTGGACCGAAGGGTCTGTTTCCATGCTGTACATCTGTATGACTCTGTGACTCTAACTGTGGATGCTGGAAATCAGAAACAAAGACAGAGATTGCTAGAAAAGCTCAGTTGGTCTGGCAGCATCTGTGGAGAGAGAAACAGAGTTAACGTTTTGGGTCCGGTTCTGAGGAAAGATCACTGGACTTGAAACATTAACTCTGATTTCTCTCTCCGCAGATGCTGAACTTTTCCAGCAATCTCTGTTTTTGTTTCAATTAAATATTGATGTTTTGAGAGCAGTTGACATTACAGAACAGAAAGTGTTGGAGGTCTTAGAAAAGGTGGATAAATCTCCAGGACCTGATCAGGTGTATCCCAGGACAGTGTGAGAAGTTAGGGAGAAAATTATGGGGGCTCTTAGCAAAAAGAATTTGTATCATCAATAACCACAGGTGAGGTACCAGCTGACTGGAGGGTGGCTGATGTTGTGCCTTTATTTAAGAAAGGCTGGGAAGAGAAACCTGGGAACTATAGGCCAGTGAACCTGATGCCAGTGGTGGGTAAGTTATTGGAAAGGCAAGGATTGATGAGGGAGAGTCAACATGGTTTTGTGTGAGGGAGATCGTGTCTCTCAAACCTAAGTGAGCTTTTTTTGAGGAAATAACCAAAAACATTGATGAGGGCAGAGCGGTAGATGTTGTCGACGTGGACTTTAGTAAAGCCTTTTACAAGGCTCCGTGTAGTGGAGCAATTAGGAAAATTCGATCACATGGGATTCCTGGTGAACGAAATTGGCTTGACGGCAGGAGACAGAGGGTGGTGGTGGAGGCCTGTGACCAGCAGTATTCCGTAGGGATCAATTCTGGGTCCTCATTTGTTTGTCATTTACATAAAAGATTTGGATGTGAATATAGGAGGCGTGGTTAGTAAGTTTGTGAATGACATCAAAATTGGTGGCATAGTGGACAGGGAAGAAAACTATCTAAGGTTACAAAGACATTTTGATCAACTGGGTCAATGGGCTGAGGAGTTTAATTTGGATAAATGTGGGGTATTGCATTTTGGTAAGAGTAATGAGGGCAGGGCTTATACCATGAATGGTAGGGCCCTGGCTGTGTTGTACAACAGGGAGATCGAGGGGTTCAGAGATATAATTCTTTGAAATTTGTGTCACATGTAGGCAGGGTGGTTGAGAAGGCATTTAGCACGCTTGCCTTCATTGCTCAGAGCTTTGGGTATAAGAGCTGGGATGTCAGTTTGTACGGGATGTTAGTGAGGCCTCTTCTGGAATACTGTCTACAGTTCTGGTCTCCCTGTTACAGCAAGGATATTATTAAATTGGTGAGGATTCAGAAGAGATTTAGCAGGATGTTGCTGGGACTGGAGGTGCTGAATTAGAAAGATAGGCTGGATAGGCTGGGACATTTTCCCCTGGAGCGTCGGAGGTGAGGGGTGGCCTTTTAGAGATTTATATAACCATGAGGGGCATGGATAGGGTGAATAGCAAGGGTCTTTTCCCTGGGAAAGGGGTATTCAAAACAAAAGTGAAAGGTGAAAGATTTAATAAGGACATAATGGGCAATTCTTTTACACAGAGAATGATTTGTGTGTGTAATGAACTTCTAGATGAAGTAGTAGATACAGGTACAGTTACAAAATGTAAAAACATTTGGATACATTCATGAATAGGAAAGGTTTAGAGGGATATGGGCCAAGCACAGGCAGGTGGGACTAGCTTGGTTTGGGGACATGGTCAGTATGGACTAGTTGAGCCAAAGGGTCATTTTCCACACTGTATGACTATAACTCTAAAGGCAGACATACAAATACTGCTGATCAGGTGTGCAGTTATTGCTGGCCATATATACCGCTCGTGTTGGACAGATATACAGACACTGGTATGCAGATATACACAGATACTGCTGGTCAGGCACACTGACTGTACTGGACAAACTTAGAAAGATTGCTGGTCAGATAAAAAGATATTGATTGACATATATACAGACTCTGATGGAGTGATAAACAAGACACTGCCGGACAGATATACACATAATATTAACACATACAAAAGTCATTATCGAGTACAGATAGAAAACAGGACTGGAAATATATACAGTCATTTCTGTACAGATATACAGACTTATTTATAGACACTTCTGGCCAGATATACCAATATTACATTTGTTATATTATATATAATAATAACATATTTATACACACTGCAGGCTAAATATGCTCGTATTGCCTGTTATATAGAGATAGATATGCACATACTGTTTGACAGATATATAGTCGCGACGGTAGACATTGCTGGTTAGATATACAGACAATACATTAATTGCTTCTGATCATATTCTACAATACGCCCATCCTATTTCAGAAGCAGGATTTCCGAAGTTGAAAGAAGATGTAGCCAATTTTTCACCTTTGTTTAATGGTGTATACAACTGAAAAGGAGAAAGTGAGGACTGCAGATGCTGGAGATCAGAGTCAAAACGTGTGTTGCTGGAAAAGCACAGTCCTGATGATGGGCTTATACCTGAAACATCGACTCTCCTGCTGCTCAGATGCTGTCTGAGCTGCTCGGCTTTTCCAGAGCCACACCTTGTGACTGTTCAACTGAAAAGAGCATTTTAATGTGACAATTATCAAAGATGAAACCAGATTTTTGTCACTTTGTAAGTTATTTGTTTAAACTCCAACATATGGAATTTGAATATGATCAAATATCGAGGTTGGGTCAACACAACTCCACAAACTCACTGTGTTCAGTTCTCTTTTACTCCAACTGAGCTTCAAAGCAGAAAGGATTTGTCTACATCGGGGTACAGCCCACCTAAACACTGACTCTCACTGGGGGACAGTCCCACACACACACTGACCCTCACTGGGGGACAGTCCCATACACACACTGACTCTCAATGGGGGACAGTCCCACACACACACTGACCCTCACTGGGGTACAATCTCACACACACACTGACTCTCACTGGGGGACAGTCCCACACACACACTGACCCTCACTGGGGGACAGTCCCACACACACACTGACCCTCACTGGGGTACAGTCCCACACACACACTGACTCTCACTGGGGTACAGTTCCACACACACACTGACTCTCACTGGGGGACAGTCCCACACACACACTGACCCTCACTGGAGGACAGTCCCACACACACACTGACTCTCAATGGGGGACAGTCCCACACACACACTGACTCTCACTGGGGGACAGTCCCACACACACACTGACTCTCACTGGGATACAGTCTCACACACACACTGACTCTCACTGGGGGACAGTCCCACACACACACTTACTCTCACTGGGGTACAGTCCCACATACACTCTGACGCTCACTGGGGGACAGTCCCACACACACTGACTCTCACTGGGGGACAGTCCCACACACACTGACTCTCACTGGGGGACAATCCCACACACACTGACTCTCATTGGGGAACAGTCTGCATACACACTGACTCTCAGTGGGATACAGCCCACACACACACTGACCCTCACTGGGATACAGCCCACACACACACTGACCCTCACTGGGGTACAGTTCCACACACACACACTGACCCTCACTGGACTACTGTCCCCCAAATACTGACCCTTACTGGGGGACAGTCCCAAAAACACACCGTATCTCACTCTGGTACAGTCCGCATACACTGACTCTCACTGGGGTACATTCCCAAACACACACTGACTTTCACTGGGGTACAGTCCCATACACACACAGACTCTCACTGAGGTACAGCCCCCCCACACACTGACTCTCACTGGGATACATTTCCACACACACACACACACACACACACACACACACACTGACCCTTACTGAGGTACAGGACAATACACACACTGACCCTCACTGGGGTACAGTCCCACACACACTGGCTCTCACTTGGGTATAGTCTCGCAAACACTGACTCTCACTGGGGTACAGTCTCACACACGCTGACTCTCACTGGGGTACAGTCCCACACACACCTAATCTCACTGGAGTACAATCCCACACACACTGACTCTCACTGGGGTACAGTCCCCCACACACTGACTCTCACTGGGGTACAGTCCCACACCTACACACTGACTCTCAGTGTGGTACAGTCCCACACACACTGACTCTCACTGAGGTACAGGCCACCGAAACACTGACTCTCACTGGGATACAGGCCCACACACACACACTGACCCTCACAGGGGTACGGTCCCCCACACACTGACCCTCACTGGGGTACAGTCCCACACACACTGACTGTCACTGTGGTACAGCCCCCCACACACTGACCCTCAATGGGGTACAGTCCCACACACACTGACTCTCATTGGGGTACAGTCTCAAACACTCACTGACTCTCACTGGGGTTCAGTCCCACACACATACACTGACCCTCACAAGGGTACAGCCCCCCATGTACTGACCCTCACTGGGGGTCAGTCCCACACACACACTGACTCTCACTTCGGTATAGTCTCGCAAGCACTCACTCTCACTGGGGTACAGTCTCACACACACTGACTCACATTGGGGTACAGTCTCACACACACACTGACTCTCACTGGGGTACAGTCCCACACACACACACACACACACACTGACTCTCATTGAGGCACAGATCCACACACACTGACCCTCACTGGGGTACAGGACCACACACACACTGACTCTCACTTGGGTATAGTGTCACAAACACTGACTCTCACTGGGGTACAGTCCCACACACACTGACTCTCACTGGGGTACAATCCCACACACACTGACTCTCACTGGGGTACAGTCACACACACACACTAAATCTCACTGGGGTCCAGTCCCACACACACACACTGACTCTCACTTGGGTATAGTCCCACACACACTGACTCTCGCTGGGGTCCATTCCCACACACACACTGACTCTCACTGGGGGACAGTCACACACACACTGACTCTCACTGGGGTACAATCCCCCACACACTGACTCTCACTGGGGTACAGTCACACACACACACTAAATCTCACAGGGGTACATGCCCACACACACACACTGACTCTCACTTGGGTATAGTCCCACACACACTGACTCTCGCTGGGATACAGTCCCACATACACTGACCCTCACTGGGGTACAGTTCACACACACACTGACTATCACTGGGGTACAATCCCACACACACACTGACTCTCACTGGGCTACAGTCCCCCACACACTGACTCTCACTGGGGTTCAGTCCCTCACACACTGACTCTCATTGGGGTACAATCCCACACACACACTGACTCTCACAGGGCTACAGTCCCGCACACACTGACTCTCACTGGGGTTCAGTCCCTCACACACTGACTCTCACTGGGGTACAAATTCACACACACGGACTCTTACTGGGGTTCAGTCCCACACACACTGACCCTCACTGGGGTACAGTCCCACACACACTGACCCTCACTGGGGTACAGCCCCACACACACTGACTCTCACTGGGCTACAGTCCCACACACACTGACTCTCACTGGGCTACAGTCCCACACACACTGACCCTCACTGGGGTACAGTCCCACACACACACTGACTCTCACTGGGGTACAGTTCCACACACACACTGACTCTCACTGGGGGACAGTCCCACACACACACTGACTCTCACTGGGGTACAGTTCCACACACACACTGACTCTCACTGGGGTACAGTCCCACACACACACTGACCCTCACTGGGGGACAGTCCCACACACACACTGACTCTCACTGGGGTACAGTCCCACACACACTGACTCTCACTGGGGTACAGTCCCACACACACACTGACTCTCACTGGGGTACAGACCCACATACACTGACCCTCACTGGGGTACAGTTCACACACGCTGAAAATGTGTTGCTGGAAAAGCACAGCCGGTCAGTCAGCATCCAAGGAACAGGAGAATCGACGTTTCGGGCATCAGCCCTTCTTCATCGATTCTCCTGTTCCTTGGATGCTGCCTGACCTGCTGTGCTTTTCCAGCAACACATTTTCAGCTCTGATCTCCAGCATCTGCAGTCCTCACTTTCTCCTCTACAGTTTACTTGGTAAAAACGATGACTGCAGATGCTGGAAACCAGATTCTGGATTAGTGGTGCTGGAAGAGCACAGCAGTTCAGGCAGCATCCAAGGAGCTTCGAAATCAACGTTTCGGGCAAAAGCCCTTCGTCAGGAATAAAGGCAGTGAGCCTGAAGCGTGGAGAGATAAGCTAGAGGAGGGTAGGGGTGTGGAGAGAGTAGCATAGAGTACAATGGATGAGTGGGGGAGGGGATGAAGGTGATAGGTCAAGGATGAGAGGGTGGAGTGGATAGGTGGAAAAGGAGATAGGCAGGTAGGACAAGTCAAGGAGACAGTAACTGAGCTGGAAGTTTGGAACTAGGGTAAGGTGGGGGAAGGGGAAATGAGGAAACTGTTGAAGTCCACATTGATGCCCTGGGGTTGAAGTGTTCCGAGGCGGAAGATGAGGCGTTCTTCCTCCAGGCGTCTGGTGGTGAGGGAGCGGTGGTGAAGGAGGCCCAGGACCTCCATGTCCTTGGCAGAGTGGGAGGGGGAGTTGAAATGTTGGGCCACAGGGCGGTGTGGTTGATTGGTGCGGGTGTCTCGGAGATGTTCCCTAAAGCGCTCTGCTAGGAGGCGCCCAGTCTCCCCAATGTAGAGGAGACTGCATCGGGAGCAACGGATACAATAAATGATATTAGTGGATGTGCAGGTAAAACTTTGATGGATGTGGAAGGCTCCTTTAGGGCCTTGGATAGAGCTGAGGGAGGAGGTGTGGGCACAGGTTTTACAGTTCCTGCGGTGGCAGGGGAAAGTGCCAGGATGGGAGGGTGGGTCGTAGGGGGGCGTGGACCTGACCAGGTAGTCACGGAGGGAATGATCTTTGCGGAAGGTGGAAAGGGGTGGGGAGGGAAATATATCCCTGGTGGTGGGGTCTGTTTGGAGGTGGCGGAAATGTCGGCGGATGATTTGGTTTATGCGAAGGTTGGTAGGGTGGAAGGTGAGCACCAGGGGCGTTCTGTCCTCGTTACGGTTGGAGGGGTGGGGTCTGAGGGCGGAGGTGCGGGATGTGGACGAGATGCGTTGGAGGGCATCTTTAACCACGTGGGAAGGGAAATTGCGGTCTCTAAAGAAGGAGGCCATCTGGTGTGTTCTGTGGTGGAACTGGTCCTCCTGGGAGCAGATACGGCAGATGCGGAGGAATTGGGAATACAGGATGGCATTTTTGCAAGAGGTAGGGTGGGAAGAGGTGTAATTCAGGTAGCTGTGGGAGTCGGTGGGTTTGTAAAAAATGTCAGTGTCAAGTCGGTCGTCATTAATGGAGATGGAGGGGTCCAGGAAGGGGAGGGAGGTGTCAGAGATGGTCCAGGTGAATTTAAGGTCAGGGTGGAATGTGTTGGTGAAACTGGCTCTCACTGGGTACAGTCCGCACACACTGACTCTCACTGGGGTACAGTCCCCCACACACTGACCCACACTGATGTACAGTCCCACCACACACACTGACTCTCATTAGGGTACAGTCCTAGACACACACACACTGACCCTCACTGGGGTACAGACCCACACACACACACTGACTCTCACTCTGGTACAGTCCACACACACAGACTCTCTGTGGGGCACAATCCCACACAAACTGACTCTCGCTGGAGTACAGTCTCACACACACTGACTCTCATTGGGGTACAGTCCCACACATACACTGACTCACTGGGGTACAGTCCCAAACAGACACTGACTCTCACTGGGGTACACTCCCCCACACACACACTGACTCTCACTGGGGTACAGTCCCACACACACTGACTCTCACTGGGGGACAGTCCCACACACACTGACTCTCACTGGGGTACAGTCCCACACACACTGACTCTCACTGGGGTACAGTCCCACACACACTGACTCTCACAGGGGTACAGTCCCACACACACTGACTCTCACTGGGGGACAGTCACACACACACTGACTCTCACTGGGGTACAGTCCCACACACACTGACTCTCACTGGGGTACAGTCCCACACACACTGACTCTCACTGGGGTACAGTCCCACACACACTGACTCTCACTGGGGGACAGTCCCACACACACTGACTCTCACTGGGGTACACTCCCCCACACACACACTGACTCTCACTGGGGTACAGTCCCACACACACTGACTCTCACTGGGGTACACTCCCCACACACACACTGACTCTCACTGGGGTACAGTCCCACACACACTGACTCTCACTGGGGTACAGTCCCACACACACTGACTCTCACTGGGGTACAGTCCCACGCACACTGACTCTCACTGGGGTACAGTCCCACGCACACTGACTCTCACTGGGGTACAGTCCCACACACACACTGACTCTCACTGGGGTACAGTCCCACACACACTGACTCTCACTGGGGGACAGTCCCACACACACTGACTCTCACTGGGGGACAGTCCCACACACACTGACTCTCACTGGGGTACAGTCCCACACACACTGACTCTCACTGGGGTACAGTCCCACACACACTGACTCTCACTGGGGTACAGTCCCACACACACTGACTCTCACTGGGGTACAGTCCCACACACACTGACTCTCACTGGGGGACAGTCCCACACACACTGACTCTCACTGGGGGACAGTCCCACACACACTGACTCTCACTGGGGTACAGTCCCACACACACTGACTCTCACTGGGGTACAGTCCCACAGACACTGACTCTCACTGGGGGACAGTCCCACACACACTGACTCTCACTGGGGTACAGTCCCACACACACACTGACTCTCACTGGGGGACAGTCCCACACACACTGACTCTCACTGGGGGACAGTCCCACACACACTGACTCTCACTGGGGTACAGTCCCACACACACTGACTCTCACTGGGGTACAGTCCCACACACACTGACTCTCACTGGGGTACAGTCCCACACACACTGACTCTCACTGGGGGACAATCCCCCACACACACTGACTCTCACTGGGGTACAGTCCCACACACACTGACTCTCACTGGGGGACAGTCCCACACACACTGACTCTCACTGGGGGACAGTCCCACACACACTGACTCTCACTGGGGGACAGTCCCACACACACTGACTCTCACTGGGGGACAGTCCCACACACACTGACTCTCACTGGGGTACAGTCCCACACACACTGACTCTCACTGGGGGACAGTCCCACACACACACTGACTCTCCCTGGGGTACAGTCCCACACACACTGACTCTCACTGGGGGACAGTCCCACACACACTGACTCTCACTGGGGGACAGTCCCACACACACACTGACTCTCACTGGGGGACAGTCCCACACACACTGACTCTCACTGGGGGACAGTCCCACACACACTGACTCTCACTGGGGGACAGTCCCACACACACTGACTCTCACTGGGGGACAGTCCCACACACACTGACCCTCACTGGGGTACAGTCCCACACACACTGACTCTCACTGGGGGACAGTCCCACACACACTGACTCTCACTGGGGGACAGTCCCACACACACTGACCCTCACTGGGGTACAGTCCCACACACACTGACTCTCACTGGGGTACAGTCCCACACACACTGACTCTCACTGGGGTACAGTCCCATGCACACTGACTCTCACTGGGGTACAGTCCCACACACACTGACTCTCACTGGGGTACAGTCCCATGCACACTGACTCTCACTGGGGTACAGTCCCACACACACTGACTCTCACTGGGGGACAGTCCCACACACACTGACTCTCACTGGGGGACAGTCCCACACACACTGACTCTCACTGGGGCACAGTCCCACACACACTGACTCTCACTGGGGGACAGTCCCACACACACTGACTCTCACTGGTTAGCTGAACAGTGCGCCGGCAGCTTTACTCTGTATCTATCTCTGTGCTGCCTTTGCCCTGGGAATGTTTGATGGAGATAGGATGACAGATGCTCCAGAAATACTGAAATTTGTTTGACTGGCTAAATGTGAGAGAGTGTGCATGTGACCTGAGTTTGTCAGGCCATTTCAAGGAAACAATTACAGAAGGATGGAATTCAAGTTGTTCCCATCTTAAATTGACACGTTATTTGGAAAATAAACTGCTCTCTCATCTATTCCTGTTCTTTGTTGGGTAATGATCCTGCTGTCCGTCCAATACCTGATGGTGTAATTTAACTTTATACATTAATACTGAATGCTTATGCGTTTGACTCAGTTTTAAGTCATCACATTAAGTTCTGGCCCTCAGCTTGCTTTGATGCTGTGTTGCTGACTCGGCAGCACTCATTAATAACTGTAATTGTGGTTTGTCTAATTCACACAATTCAGCTTATTGTGAGATTTAAATACATCTCCCAAGGGGATTCAGCTGAAGTTCACCTTGTGAATAGCACCCAGACATAGGTTTTAGTTTGGAACTGGGATTAAACAGCCCATCTCTGTCAAGGGCACTCTGTTAACAAAACTAGATTAACCCAATGCTCCAGGTAAATGAGTTTTCACTGGAAATTGTCATCAGGTGAACACTTAAATGAGCTAAAGACAATGGTACAGATTGTGAGAATTGACGGCTGAACTTTCACAAGGTAGGAGAGGCAATACCAGCCACAAAGACTAAGCCAGGAGATGCCAGCATGAAGCAAGGTGGGCCCTCCTAACCTCAGATTGATTCCTAAATAAATACTGAAGTGATTAAATGCCCCATAGCCACTGGGGACAGCAGGAATGTTGTGAGGTTGAAAATGGGGCAGCCTGGTGGCTCAGTGGTTAGCACCGCTGCCTCACAGCGCCAGGAACCTGGGCTCGATCCCAACATCAGGCGACTGTCTGTGTGGAGTTTGCACATTCTCCCGTGTCTGCGTGGGTTTCCTCCGGGTGCTCCAGTTTCCTCCTACAATCCAAAGACGGGCAAGTTACATGGATCAGCCAATAGTCTCCAGGGATGTGTGGGTTAGGTAGAGCAACCATGGGAAATGCAGGTGTACAATGATAGGGTGGGTTTGGGTGGGATGTTCCTCTGCAGAGGGGTGATGTGGACTCGATAGGATGAATAGCCTGTAGGAATTCTATGAAATGAAAGGCAATTGGGTTAATGTCCTAACTCTTTGCAAGTTAGACAGTATTTCCACAGAACTGCATTGTGGGAGGGGAAGTAAATGGGTGGGAGAGTTAGTGGTGGGGGGGAAGTGTCATTGAGGAGCAGGCAAAGAGCTCTCAGGCACTTGGTGAAGGAAGTCGGAATCTGCACTTTCTGAACTCCAAGTTCCACGCTGCCCTTTCCCATTCTCCCAAGTACCTATCCCACAGTAATCTGAGCCTTGTGATGGGTGCAGCAGTTTACTGACACCTCCCATTTGTATACCTGTCACCTTGGCAGCAAACGCATTGTGCTGTTCATTCTTTTCCACCTACATTTAATTCCTTTTCACTTGATAAAGCTGCAGGATGTTTAATGGATATTCTTGGTTTTAAAGATTCCTGAAAGTCTCTTTTTAATTAGTCTGCTGTCCCAGTATGCTCAGAGTTTTATCTGAATTCACACTAAACTTAGCTGAGTCTGGATGAAACAGTGAGTCTAATTGGACCTCTGGTAGCAGTAGCTTCTGATAGTGAGTTTGCTGACTGGGAATGTATGAGCTGAGGGCTGGAAATCTTTCTCAAAAAGACTGAAGTAAACAAAAACAGAAAGGAAGCGAGACCTACATTTCTGCAGCACTTTTCACACTCCCAAGGGATTGCAGCCAATCAGGAGCACCATGTTCCATGTGGTACAAACAGCCACGGTTAGAAAATCAGGCCATTTGGCCCCTCGAGCCTCCTGCACGGTTTAATAAGATGGCCTGATGATCTGTTTCAGACATGAATCCCACATTCCTGTTTACCCTTAATAACCTCGGATTCAATTCCTGACACAAATCTATCTACCTCTGCCACCAAAATGGGCGCCGACTCCACCTTGGCTGCTGTACAATCCTGCACAAGTTTCCGAGAGGCAACCTTCCTCCTTGCCTAATTGTATAACAGTGCCCCTTAATCCTAGACTCACCTACAAGAGGAAACATCCTTGCCACGGTCACCTCGTCCAGACCATCAGGACCTTATATACCTCAATCAGTCACCCCTCACCCCCCCCAGTGGAAACAATTCCAGTCTGTCCCCCCTTTCCCCATAACACAACCCACTCATTCCAGCTCTCCCTCTGGTAAACCTCCCCTGAACCAGCTCCCAATGTATTTACATCCTTCCTTCAATATGGAGACCAAACCAGCCCACAGTACTGGAGGTGTGGTCTCACAAAGGCCCTGTATAAATGACACACAATATCCATATTATAGTGTTCAATTCCTCTTACAATCAATGATAGCATGCCATCAGCACCAGCTGAATTCCTCTCTGCAGACATACATGAACCCGCTGTGATATAGGCACCAGGACACCGAGATCCGTCTCAAATTCTGCACACCTTCCCCATTTCACTCACTCTCACTGTTTGTATTCTTCCAGCTGAAGTGAACAATGTCACATCCTCCCACCTTCCACTCCATCTGCCAGTTTTTGACCTACTCACTGACCATACCTTTATCCATCTGCAACCTCGTTATGTCTCCGACGCAACATTCTTCCCGACCTATCTTTGTAACATCTGAAAACTCCGGCAGTGAGCTTCACCATCTCCCCCCCCCCTCCCCCCCCGCTCCCCCCACCCTTCCCCAGTGACCCTCTGCCTCCTGGGCTTGCTCTAATTGTTGAGATATAACACAGTGTATACCCCTCACGCGGTGTACAGCAGCACTCACTGGGTATCAGTTCGGGGTCGATGCCATCATTGTAAATAGCAATGAACAATCAAAAGCTGATCAGAACAGAGACAGGGTCCATCCAGAGTCAGACTGGACAATGGACATTCACAGTGACCCACAGGGTTAGGGAGTTAATGCCCCCCAATCGCAGGATTTCACTGCATTGATCATGATCTTAAGACCATAAGAATTCGGAGCAGGATAGACCATAATCCTTCATTCCTTTACTGTTCAAAAATCTATCCAGCTTTGCCTTAAAAGCATTCAATGAGGTAGCCTCAGCTGCTTCACTGGGCAGGGAATCCCACAGATTCCCAACCTTGAGGGGGAAGAACGTCCTTGACCAGGAGAAAGTGAGGGCTGCAGATCCTGGAGAGCCAGAGTCGAGAGTGTGCTGCTGGAAAAGCCCAGCAGGTCAGGCAGCATCCGAGGAGCAGGAGGATCGACCTTTCGGCGATAAGCCCCTCATCAGGAATTCCTGCTGTGCTTTTCCAGTGCCACACTTTCCAATGCTGAAGACGTTCTTCCTCAACTCAGTCCGAAAGCTGCTCCCCCTTTATTTTGAGGTGATGTCCTCTGGTTCTACTTTCACCCACCATGGAAACAACGTCCCCCCCCCCCCCCCCCCCCCCCCACCCCTGGCCCCACACCTATCCTATCGATCCCCTTCAGAATTGTGTATGATTCTGTAAGATCTTCCCTCCATTCTTTGACATCCCAAGGAGTATAATCCCAGTCTGAAGTGTAGACATTCCTTGACATCAGATTTACGTGAGGACATTACTCATCATCAATTTCCAAAGAATGGGAGACAGACAAATCACTCGATCCTATGTAATTGTGGGTATTATTTATAGATTATTGATTCGCTTGGTTCCAGCCACATTTGCGAGCAGTCTTTGCTAATCAGGCAGGGCGGTGTGGAGATTTGATGCTGAGAAAACAGGATACAATTGATTTCCTTTCTGGGTTCTCAGCTTTATTAATGACAGGGTTGGCAGTAATGGAAGAGAGACAGAGAGTCTGGGTAGGAGAGATCGTCAGGCAATAAAATATTGGCCAGCAAGGGACTGACTGAGACAGCAGGGGGCTGTGCTGTATCCTGTGTGTATTTATTCAGATTCCATCATTGTTGGGATACTCTCCGTAAAGGGCCTGTGCACTAAAACCGATGCAATGGGAATACGGTGGGAAGAAGGATAAACCTCTGATGTCTTTTCCCATCTTTATTGAGACATATTTAATCTAAATTTTCCCTGGAATATTCAAGGCGAGTGTACATGGGGCTGTGGGAGGGGGATTAAATGGATAAATGGAAATGTGACAATAGAAACAGTAGAATGTTTCAGAGATTGAGTCATCAGTTTATAGAAAAGACCCTGACAGTAGATGATAAAAAGGGAGTGTTGATTGATTGACCTGTAAAATTACAGCAATCAGCATGAAGGGAGGTGGTGGCAAAGTGGTAACGTCAGTAGGTTAGTCATTCAGAGACACAAAACCAATGCTTTTGGAACATAGGTTTAAATCCTGCAATGTCTGATAGTGGAATTAAGATTCTGATGATGACCACTGTCAGATGATTAGTGCACCAGATGGGTTTTCCCACAATGTTTTAAAGAGTCAGAGAGTCATAGAGATGTACAGCATGGAAACAGACCCTTCGGTCCAACCCGTCCATGCCGACCAGATATCCCAACCCAATCTAGTCCCACCTGCCAGCATCCGGCCCATTTCCCTCCAAACCCTTCCTATTCATACACCCATCCAAATGCCTCTTAAATGTTCTAATTGTACCAACATTGGGAGAAAGTGAGGACTGCAGGTGCTGGAGATCAGAGCTTAAAAATTTGTTGCTGGAAAAGCGCAGCATGTCAGGCAGCATCCAAGGAGCAGGAGAATCGACATTTCAGGCATCAGCCCTTCTTCAGGGATTTCTGAAGAAGGGCTTATGCCCGAAACGTCGATTCTCCTGCTCCTTTGATGCTGCCTGACCTGCTGCGCTTTTCCAGCAACATATTTTTAAGCATTGTACCAGCATTCACCACATCCTCTGGCAGCTCATTCCATACACGTACCACCCTCTGGGTAAAAACGTTGCCCCTTAGGTCTATTTTATATCTTTCCCCTCTCACCCTAAACCTATGCCCTCTAGTTCTGAACTCCCTGACCCCAGAGAAAATATCTTGTCTATTTACCCTATCCATGCCCCTCATAATTTTGTAAACCTCTATAAGGTCACCCCTCAGTCTCCGATGCTCCAGGGAAAACAGCCCCAGCCTGTTCAGCCTCTCCCTATAGCTCAAATCCCCCAACCCTGGCAACATCCTTGTAAATCTTTTCTGAACCCTTTCAAGTTTCACAACATCTTTCCGATAGAAAGGAGACCAGAATTGCACGCAATATTCCAACAGTGGCCTAACCAATATCCTGTACAGCCGCAACATGACCTCCCAACTCCTGTACTCAGTACTCTGACCAATTAAGGAAAGCATACCAAACACCTTCTTCACTATCCTAACTACCTGTGACTCCACTTTCAAGGAGCTATGAACCTGCACTCCAAGGTCTCTTTGTTCAGCAACACTCCCTAGGACCTCACCATTAAGTGTATAAGTCCTGCTAAGATTTGCTTTCCCAAAATGCAGCACCTCGCATTTATCTGAATTAAACTCCATCTGCCACTTCTCAGCCCATTGGCCCATCTGGTCACGATCCTGTTGTAATCTGAGGTAACCCTCTTCGCTGTCCACTACACCTCCAATTTTGGTGTCATCTGCAAACTTATTAACTGTACCTCTTATACTCACATGCAAATCATTTATATAAAAGGTAATCTACCATCCTGACCTGTGACTCCAGACCCATAGCAATGGTTTGACTCTCAACCTTAATTAGGGATGGGCAGTAAATGCTGGCCCAGCCAGAAGTGTTGATGTACAAATTACAAATATTTTCTGTGAAAATAATCTGAACATGTTAGACATTATGTTCCCAATAGAGTGAAAGGTAAGGCTGGTAGGATTACAAAACAATGGATTAGAGATATTGAGGTTCTAGTGAAGTATAAAAAAGAATCACACATTGGATACAGACAACTGGGTTCAAATGAGACTCTTGAAGAGAATAAAGAGTGTAAGGGGCATTCTTAACAGGGAGATCTGGAAGGCAAAGCAAGGATATGAGATAGTCTTGACAAATAAGGTTAAGGATAATCCAAAGAAGTTCTACAAGTACATTAAGGGCAAGAGACCAAGAGAGAGAGTAGGACCCCTTAAAGATCAAAGAGGTTGTCTTTGCCTTGAACCTCAGGCGATGGGAGAGATATTAAATGAATATTTTGCATCAGTTTTTACTGTGGAAAAAGAAATGGCAGCTAGAGAACCCTAGGAAATAAATATACATTTTTTGAAAACAGTTCACATTACAGAAATGGAATTACTGATAGTTTTAGAAAATATACAAGTGGTTAAATCCTCTGGACCTGATCAGGTGTACCTTAGAACTCTGTGGGAAGCTAGTCATTGCTGGGCCCCTTACTGAGATATTTGTATCATCGATAGTCACAGGTGAGGTGCTGAAAGAGGTTGGCTAATGTGGTGCCACTGTTTAAGAAGGTGGTAAGGGCAATCCGTGGAAACTAAAGACCAGTGAGCCTGACTTAGTGGTCGTTGTTGGAGGGAATCCTGAGGGATAGGATGTACATGTATTTGGAAAGGCAAAGACCGATTAGGGATAGTCAACATGGCTTTGTGCATGGGAAATCATGTCTTACAAACTTGATTGAGTTTTTTGAAGAAGTAACAGAGGATTGATGAGGGCAGAGCGGTAGACGTGATTTACATGGTTTTCAGTAAGGCGTTCGACAAGGTTCCCCATGGGAGACTGATTAGCAAGGTTAGATCTCACGGAATAAAGGGAGAACCATCCATTTGGATATAGAACAGGCTCAAAGGTAGAAGGTGGTGGTGGAGGGTAACTTTTCAGACTGAAGGCCTGTGGCCAGTGGTGTACCACAAGGATCGGTGCTGGGCCCTCTACTTTTCATCATTTATATAAATGATTTGGATGCGAGCATAACAGTTAGTATGTTTGCAGATGACACCAAAATTGGAGGTGTAGTGGGCAACAAAGAAGGTTACCTTAGATTACACAGGATCTGGACCAGATGGGCCTTATACACTTAATGGTAAGGTCCAAGGGAGTGTTGCTGAACAAAGGGACCTTGGAGTGCGTGTTCATAGCTCCTTGAAAGTGAAGTTGCAGGTAGATAGTATAATGAAGAAGGCGTTTGGTATGCTTTCCTTTACTGGTCAGACTATTCAGTACAGGAGTTGGGAGGACATGTTGCGGCTGTACAGGAAGTTGGTTAGGCCACTTTTGGAATATTATGTGCATTTCTGGTCTCCTTCCTATCGGAAGGATGATCTGAAAGTTGAAAGGGTTCAGAAAAGATTTACAAGGGTGTTGGAGGGTTTGAGCTACAGGGAGAGGCTGAATAGGCTGGGGCTATTTTCCCTGGAGCGTCAGAGGCTGAGGGGTGACCTTATAGAGGTTTATAAAATTATGAGGGGCATGGATAGGATAAATAGACAAGGTCTTTTCCCTGGGGTCGGGGAGTCCAGAACTAGAGGGCATAGGTTTAGGGTGAGAGGGGAAAGATATAAAAGAAGCCTAAAGGACAACATTTTCACGCAGAGGGTAGTACGGGTATGGAATGAGCTGCCAGAGGAAGTGGTGGAGGCTGGTACAATTGCAATGTTTAAGACGCATTTGGATGGGTATATGCATAGGAAGGGTTTGGAGGGATATGGGCCAGGTGCTGGCAGGCGGGACTAGATTAATTTTGGATATCTGGTTGGCATGGATGAGTTGAACAGAAGGGTCTGTTTCTGTGTTGTACATCTCGATGACTCTATGTCTGTATGACCTGATCTATAGTATCCCATGATGTTGTGGGAAGTTAGGGAGGAAATTGTTGGGCCCCTTGCAGAAATATTTGTATATGAATGAAGGGCCTGATGACTGGAGGGTGGCTAATGTTGTGCCTTTGTTTAAGAAAGATTGTCAGGAGAAGCCCTGGGAACTATAGACCAGTGAGCCTGATGTCAGTTGGAAGTGATTCCAAAAGATAGGACGTATATACATTTGGAGAGGCAAGGACTGATTAGGGATAGTCAGCATGGCTTTGCACGAGGGAGATTCAATCTCTCAAACCTGACTGAGTTTATTCAGGAAGCAACTAAGAAGATTGATGAGGAAGACCCAAAATGGCAGCAATCCAGTAGGTCTGCCCTGCTGAGCTCTGCACCATAACTCAGGCAAAGTGGTGCATTTACCCTCCTTTTCTTGTTATGGTGGAAAAATTGGCAGTTTTAGATCGCCAGTCATGTTTTGCTGATTAAGGAAGATGACTAAGGGAAAAGAACAAGCAGGTCACACCCCTGCAGTACTGGACACGCCCGTGCCCATGGTGTTGGCCTCTGCCAACACTGCTGGAGACTTACTTGCGGAACAGAGACTAGGTCTCGGAGTTCGTGAAACTCCGAGAGAAGATTGATGCAGCGGTGGAGGAGACCCGAACCAGGCTGGAACCAATCTCAGCCATTCTGCAGAAGCATGACCAGGAGTTCCAATGTGTTGGAGGTGAAGTACTGCGCCGCAACATCTGAGACCACGGTAGGACCTTCAGAGGGCTGGGTCCAGGCTGTGGAACAGCAGGTTGGAGCAATGGCTCTTACAGGTTTTGAAGCTGGGGATCAGGGTGGACTGGGTGAGGGTTGAGTTTGCCCACTGGGTCGCAGTGCGCAGGTGCAGGTCAGACCAGCACCCCCCGCCTGGTCCTAGCGCAACTCCAGCACTATAGAGACAAGCAAATGGTGCTGGAAGCTTCTAGGATCCCCAGGCTGTGACATATAAAGGATTAAGAATTCTGTTGTTTCAAGACTTTTCTACTGCCGTAATCTGTAAGAGCAAGGCCTTTGATGAGGTAAAAAGGAGGCTGAGGGGCTTGAATATTCAGTACTCTCTAAGATGTTCAGCAACATTACGTTTCAGCCATGGAGAGTCCGTGTTTAATTTTGACTCATCGGAAAAGGCTAAGGACTTCCTGGGCACCTTAAAATAGACTGGCTGGCTCAAATAATATGGACCATCGTGGTCACTTTGTTTCTTTCTGTAGTCATAATTTGGAGATGCCGGTATTGGACTGGGGTGGACAAAGTTAAAGATCACCCAACACCAGGTTATAGTCCAACAGGTTTAATTGGAAGCACTAGCTTTCGGAGAGTCGCTCCTTCACCAGGTGGTTGTGGAGGACATGATTGTGTGTGTTACGATAGTGTCCTCCACTACCACCTGGTGAAGGAGCGACTCTCTGAAAGCTAGTGCTTCCAATTAAACCTGTTGGACTATAACCTGGTGTTGTGTGATTTTTAACTTCCTTTCTGTACTTTGCCTGGTTTACCTGATTTTGTCTTTTTAATATGAGGGGGTCTCCCTTTATTTTCCTCTTTCTTCCTCTCTCCTCCCCCTTCTTTCTCCCCTCCCATAATCCTTTGCTTTTCTATCATTCCCTTTTCATTTCTCTTTCTTAGTACAGGGTTGGGGGGTGGGGGGCCGTGTCTATTTGTTAACCAGGACTGCCTCGGGTCAAAGGATGGATGGGATGGATTGAATGCCCACTTTTAATTTGCTTGTTGTAAGACGTGTGTAACTTTTTGTACTTTGTTTTGTCAGGGTTTGGGGTGTGGCTTCGGCTAGAAGGATCCATGGGGTTAGTGAGTAATATGAGCATCCCCCTGTGGACAAGGGGGAAGGTCTCCTCTTTATTGTGATGTCTGTTGCTTCATTGTAAAAGTAGTTAGAAGTTTTGATTTGGTAGTTTCTGTAGTTGTATTTTCAAGTGAATACGAACTGTTTACTGTTTTCACTCAGCATGCTATAAATGAGGTTCTTCCTCCTGAGGGGCCACAGACTGTTCCGAATGGCTATGGCTAACTGTTTGTTGAAATGGTGCACCTGGAACGTTAAGGGAAGTCACTCATTGATTAAGAGAAAAAAGATACTTTCAAGACTTAAAAAGAAAGAGTTGGTGTAGCGTTGCTGCAAGAAACACATCTAACTGATAAGGAGCACTTAAAGTTACACCTGGGAGGGTTCGGCCAGGTGTTTTTCTCATTCTTTAATTTGAAAAGTAGAGCAGTAGCTACACTCATTCAGAAGAACATTACATTTCAGCTGTTCGATCAAATTAAGGATGAATGTGGGCGGTTTCTGATCCTCAAAGCTTTAATACATGGCGAGGAATATGGGATCTTGAATGTATATTGCCCCCCGGTACACCCCCTCAAATTTTTAACAGATGTGCTCTCCAGCCTGATGGCCCTAGGGGCACATCATACAACCATAGGGGGAGACTTTAACCGACGTATAGATCCTGAGGTGGACAGGATGCATCGGGGTCTCGCAGGTATATCCCCGCAATCCAGGCAGCTGGTGGACCTGAACAGGGAGCTGGGGTTGGTGGGTGTGTGCAGATATCTTCACCCTGAGGGTAAGGACTTCACCTTTTTTTTTCCCTAACCCACACAAGTACTACACTAGGATTGACATGTTTTTTGCTCCACTGGCCTTTTTGAATTCGGTGCTGTCCTGCAGAATTGGGTACGTAGCCATTTCTGATCGTACGGCAGTGGACATGGAGATTAAGGCCAGTGGTGATGGGACAGGCACGCGGCACTGGTGCATGGATCATTTCCTCCTGAAAGATAGTAAGTTCATTGAGCATTTTTTGCGGGAATTTAAAATTTGTTGGAACCTTAATTCAGGTACAGCCAGTAATCCATTGGCGCTCTGGGAGCCCACCAAGGCCTGTGCAAGGGGTTTGATTATTATTTCTTACTCGGCGACTCGGAAGTGGCAGAAGGGAGAGAAGCAGCATATGCTCAAGGCACAGCTGATGGCAGCCGAGACAGCGTAGTTTGGCAGGCCGACTGTAACTAAGTCGCAGTGGATTGCAACTCTCAGGGCTGCTCTGAATGCTGTGCTCACCCAGACAGCAATGAGGGAGATTTCCTTTGCTCGATAACAAAGGTTATTCGAGTATGGTGATAAGCCGGGTAGGTATCTGGTGTACTTGGCCAGAAAGAAGAGTGCCCCCCAATCTATCATGTCCATTAAAGAGGGTGCTGGTACTCTCTATTGTGAGTCTAAAAAAGTTAATGCAGCATTCAGAAAGTTCTACTGTAGTTGTACTGGTCGGGAGGGCTGAGAGGACAGATTGGTGAAGTTGGATTCCTTTTTTAAGACCATGGACCTCCCAGGTGTAATTTTGGAACAGGTATCTCTTTTGGATGTCCCCCTGACAATCCAAGAGATACAGGAGGCGGTGAGGCAGCTCCAGAGTGGTAAAGCGCCTGGCCCAGATAGATTTCAGAGTGAGTTTTATGAGGAATTTATAGACATACTGTCTGGGCCAATGTTGGATATGTACAATTATTCGTACAGTCAGGGCTGCTCCCACCCTCCCTGAGAGAAGCAAATATTTCTCTTATTCTCAAGAGAGAGAAAGCCCCAGAGGATTGCACTTCATACAGGCCCATCTTGTTATTAAACGTGGACTTTAACATTTTGTCAAAAATGCTGGCTTTAAGGCTGGATAAGGTCTTGCCCTTCATTGTAAAAGAGGCCCAGACAGATTTTATTAGGGGTCACAGGTCCTCTAATAATATTAGGAGAGTGCTAAATATGACTCAGGTGTGCCAGTAAGGGTCAATTCTGGGTTTGGTAATCTCCCTGGACGCAGGGAAAGCATTTGACTGGGTGGACTGGCCATACCTCTTTTATGTCCTGGAATGGTTTGGTGTTGGAGGGGTTTTTGCCAGGTGGGTGGCAGCGTTATATAGTGACCCTTGTGCAGCGGTTCTCACTCATAGTGTAAGGTCTGACAATTTTATCATTGACAGAGGCAGCCGACAAGGGTTCCCCCTTTCACTGTTACTATTTACATTGGTGCTTGAGCCATTGGCAGAGGCCATCTGGAGGGACCCCAATATAACTGCCCCAGAGGCAGGATCAGGAAGGCAGAAGATCATTCTTTATGCAATGATGGTCTTCTCTTTCTAGCTAACCCAACAATACCTGTGCCCTGTTTAATACATGTGATTAATTTATTTGGCTCTTTCTCAGGGTACAAAATCAATCTTATGAAAATGGAGGCCATGCCTATTGGGGTCTTGTTAGAGTACCCAATCTTGGGGCTGGAATCCAAACTCCTCTCAGATGGTCACAGGGAGGTTTTTTGTATTTAGGCGTTTTTAATCACCCTGGCCTTCGATCAATTATATAAAGCTAACTTTGTGCAGTTGCTAGAGAAGACAGGACCTTCAGCACTGGGAGGATCTTCCGGTATCCTGGCTGGGTGGAATAGCTCTAGTTAAAGTCAATGTTCTTCCTCATTTAGTTTATCCCATGTGAATACTCCCCTTCTGGCTGCCCAGGGAGGCTGCCCATGGACAAGATGAGGACTGTTACAGATCATTGCAGAAATCCGATTGTCCTTAACACTGTTAAAGCATGGAAAATGATGCAACAAAATGAGGGCAATTTACAAAAACTCCCCTGTTTACTCCCATAGTGGGAATGTTAGGATTCTAGCCGGGATTGATAGACTCTGGCATTAGGCTCTGAGAGTCCAGAGGGAAATCCCCTGTTTGGGAGATTCGTTTGACGGGGAAGTCAAGATGTCTTTTGAGCAGTTGAGTCAGAAATATGAGCTATCTAAGAGGGACCTCTCTCATTACTTTCAGATGAGGAACTTTATCCAGAAAAAGACTACACTCATGGTTAGTCTCCATAAGTCGGATATGGAGAGGAGAGTACTTCGGTCCATGGGTTCTCTCTCAGTCATTTATTAGGAGGTAGTGTCTCGAAGGACATTAAGCGGCTGTGCGGGATCTGGATTCAGGAATTGGGGGTTGAGATCTCGTCAGAGGTGTGGGAGGATATTTGGGAGAATGTAAGGAAGATTTTGATCTGCAACACGATGCAGGCTATGCAACTGAAGGGCTTATCTGGCACCAGGGTGGATTGTGAAATTCAAGACAGGAGCAACTCCAACGTGCCCCAAATGTAAAATAGATGTTGGCACTCTTACCCATTGCTTGTGGTCATGCTACAAGCTTCATAAATAAACTGGAAGGGGCCTTGGGAACCGAGGTCAAGGTAGATCCAGTGTCCCTCCTCTTGGGTTTGTTGAATCTCCCCTCTTTGGATGCGCTTGGGAAGAAATTGTTTAATATTCTTCCATTTTGTGCGAGGAAGAACATTCTGATGAGCTGGGTGTCAGAAAATCCCCCCAGGAGTCTCGGGCTGGCGAAGGTTAGTATGGAGCACATCCCCCTTAGACTTCCTTACATGTATGGTGCACCAGAAAACAGAACTCTCTTATTGGATATGTGGTCCTTTTTGAACGATATAGACGCTGACTTGTTGGCTACATTGGTCAGGGCCTTTGTGTAGCCATGAGGGCTGTCTATAGCAGCACAGGGCCCCTTGGCAGGAAGAATTCAGAATAAATACTGGAATGCCAACTGATGCTCCCGGTGATGGGGAGCTCTGGTGCAACCGCGCTGAGTGTTGTAACTTAGTTTAATTTGTCATGGTCCAATTCGGTTTAATTTAGTTTTTTTAAAAATTTAATTTTTTTTTGTAGTATGGGTAGGGGTTTTCTTTTTTTCTTTGTCTTTTTTCTTTTCTTTTGAACTGTTTGTGGAGTAGAGTAGCAGTTAGTTTATTGTTGTTGTTGTTATATTATAATTTTTTTACATTATAAAATTACTACAAAATAGTATTAAGATTTTATACTATTTTGTAGTAATTTTATAATTTTGTAAAAATTTCAAAATACTTTTTCTCAATAAAAATGTTTACAATAAAAAGATTGATGAGGGCGGAGCGGTGAACGTTGTTTACTTGGACTTTAGTAAAATCTTTAACAAAGTTCCTCATGGTAGACTAATTAGTAAAGTTCGATCACATGGGTTTCAGTGTGAGCTTGCCAATTGGATACAAAATTGGCTAAACGGCAGGAGACAGAGAGTGATGGTGGAGGGTTGTCTTTCAGACTGGAGGTCTGTAACCAGCGGTGCTCCACAGGGATCAGTATTGGGCCCCCTATCGTTTGTTATTTATAGAAATGATTTGGCTGAGAATCTGGGAGGAATGGTTAGTAAGTTTGCAAATGACACTAAAATTGGTGGTATAGTGGACAGTGAAGGAGGTTATCTAATGTTACAAAGAGATCTTTGATCAATTGGATCAATGGACTGAGGAGTGGCAGATGGAGTTTAATTTGGATAAATGCAAGGTATTACATTTTGGTAAAACAAGCAAGGGCAGGGCTTATACCATGAATAGCTAAAGTTGTCGAACTGGGAGACCTAGGGGTACAGGTACATAGCTCTTTGAAGTTTGCACCACATAGAGATAAAGGTTATAATCAACTAGGAGAAGATGGGGACTGCATCACATGTAGACAGGGTGGTTAAGAAGGTGTTTAGCATAATTGCCTTCATTGCTCAGACCTTTGAGTGTAGGAGTTGGGTCATTATGCTGAGGTTGCACAGGATGTTGGTGAGGTCTGTCCTGGAATACTGTGTCCAGTTCCGGTCACCCTCTTATTGGAAGGATATTATTAAGCTGAAGATGATTCAGAAGAGAATTATCAAAGTGTTGCCGGGAATGGAAAGTTTGAGTTATAAAGAAAGGCTGAGAGTTTATCACTGGAGTGTAGGAGGTTGAGAGGTGACCTTTTAGAGGTTTACAAAATCCTGAGGGCAGAGATAAGGTGAACGGCAGGTGTCTTTTCCCTAGGGTAGGGGATTTCAAGACTAGGGGGCATATTTTAAGGTGAGAGGAAAAAGATTTAAAAAGGACATGAGGGGCAATGTTTTTACACAAAGGGTGGTTCGTGGGTGGAATGAACGTTCAGAGGATGTGGTGAATGCAGGTACAATTACAACATTTAAAAGAGACTCGGGTGAGTGTGTGAATAAGAAATGTTTGGAAGGATATGGGCCAAGGGTGGGCAGGTGGGACCAGTTTAGTTTGGGATGATGTACAGCATGGACAGGATGGGCCGAAGGCTCTGTTTCTGTGCTGTGTGACTCGATGACTGGGCAAACCATAGTTTATTGTGATTGAAGATTCCGAGTAGAGACAGGGTGGTTTTGGAGTTAAGCTCTCCAGGGTGTTTCCTGTACTATCTGTAATGGATTTAGATTTAATTAATACTTCATTACTAGTGTATCATGTGGCTATCAGGATGGTCAGAGTTTAACTTTGGCTGGTCACAAGAAGGTTTTGCCAGGGTGGGAGATTGTTTTGTTCAGTTTAGCTTCAGACTCAGTCTGGATAGAAACAGGACTGACTGCTCTCTACACAAAACATTGACCAGTTACAACACTCCAGCTTTTTAAACAGATACGTTAATCGAAAAGTGGAACTTAAATCGACTGTGTTTCTGTGCTGCCTTGTTCCTGAGATCCCACTGAAGCAAGCCGCTAGTATCACAGGAACCTCAGCAAAAGCTGCATCTGTTGAGCAGGTAATCTCTTCATGTGTGTTGCAGTCTCCCATTAAAGTGAGGCGTAATGGAGTCTTAATCGCATCATAGTCTGAAATGCGTAAAATGATTTGGCTTCTCCATGGTACATTCAACACTGTTTCTCAATGGATTAGGAAAATCTAATTTAAATAAGATCACAACCGAAATGTTTGAGTGATTTTTAATTTGTTTATCTTCTGTATCCCAGTTTGGGCCTGAAGGGACGGGTCACCAGGGGATTGTGGGGGGTGGGGAGAGGGAGATGTGGGAAACTGCTCAATGGGTTTACACATCAAACAGTATTAGCAGCACTACATTAATTCCTCTTGTTCAGACTAATGGAGTCTCCTCAGGGCAATGAACAGGCTACTCAAACAACGTGAGATGGAGATTATAGGGAGCAATGAAGCAAGATGTGTAGGTTAGGGTGAATGCTAAATTACCCGCAGTGTCTAGGGATGTGCACGCTAGGTGGGTTAGCCATGGGAAATGCAGGAGTGACAGGAATAGGGTAGAGGGGTGGGTCTGGGTAGGATGCTCTTTGGAGGTTCAGTATGGACTTGCTGGGCCGAATGGTCTGCTTTACCCCACAGTGTGATTATATGAATGCGGATTCAGTGCCCTCTTCATTTCCCCTTTCTCAAGAATTCAACAGCTGCCTGAAGCAACCCTTTCCTGAACGCTGAGGTACAGAGAGCAATCAGACATGGTAGTGTCTGCTGTGGCTCATTGGTTAATTCACCTGGCCATGAACTGGAATATTCTAACATCAACTAAAGGCAAAACACCGCCCATACTAGGAGTCCAGAATAAAACAGGAAGTGCTGGAGAAACTCAGCAGGTCTGGCTGCCTCTGAAGAGAGAAAGCACACTTAACGTGTTTGACTCGAGTGATCCTTCTTCATTTATAATGTCAGAGAATTGGGCACATAAGCTATCCTGACTCTACAGTCCTGCCCAAGTCCTGCACTGTCAGAGGCACTGTCTGGTATGTGTGTGACATGGAAATGAGATTTCGATTGGCCCTTCAAGTGAGAATGGTGTGGTGCCAGTACCTGGGAGCAGCAAGCACATTTTCCCAGGAATCTTGGTCAATATTTATGTTTCAAAAATTATCAGTAAAATGGATTATCAAACCCAATGATCAGCAAGGTAATAAAAAGGCCATCAATTCTTAAAGCAATTCTGGAATTGAGATAACTCCAGTAATAGTTACACTGATTATTGGTGGTGCCAGGGCAGGTTGAGAATAGAGACCTGGCTGTGGGTAGGCTTCTCCACAGAGAAGATGGACTGGAGATTGGTTTGAGGCCTTCAAACTCATGAGGGGTCTTGGCGGGGCAGATAGAGTCTTAGAGTCATAGATATGCACAGCATGGAAACAGGCCCTTCGGTCCAATCCCTTCATGCCAACCAGATATCCCAACCCAATCTAGTCCCATCTGCCAGCACCTGGCCCATATCCCTCCAAACCCTTCCTATTCATATACCCATCCAAATGCCTCTTAAATGTTGCAATTGTACCAGCCTCCACCACATCCTCTGGCAGCTCATTCCATACACGTACCACCCTCTGTGTGAAAACATTGCCCCTCAGGTCTCTTTTATATCTTTCCCCTCACACCCTAAACCTATGCCCTCTAGTTCTGGACTCCCCCACCCCAGGGAAAAACACTTTGCCTATTTATCCTATCCATGCCCCTCATAATTTTGTAAACCTCTATAAGGTCACCCTCAGCCTCTGACACTCCAGGGAGAACAGCCCCAGCCTGTTCATCCTCTGCCTATAACACAGATCCTCCAAACCCTGGCAACATCCTTGTAAATCTTTTCTGAACCCTTTCAAGTTTCACAACATTTTTCCGATAGGAAGGAGACCAGAACTGCACCCCGTATTCCAAAAGTTGCCTAACCAATGTCCTGTACAGCCGCAACATGACCTCCCAACTCCTATACTCAATACTCTGACCAATAAAGGAAAGCATACCAAACACCTTCTTCACTATCCTATCTACCTGCGACTCCACTTTCAAGGAGCTATGAACCTGCACTCCAAGGTCTCTTTGTTCAGCAACACTCCCTAGGACCTTACCATTAAGTGTATAAGTCATGCTAAGATTTGCTTTCCCAAAATGCAGCACCTTGCATTTATCTGAATTAAACTCCATCTGCCACTTCTCAGCCCATTGGCCCATCTGGTCCAGATCCTGTTGTAATCTGAGGTAACCCTCTTCGCTGTCCACTACACCTCCAATTTTGATGTCATCTGCAAACTTACTAACTGTACCTCTTATGCTCACATCCAAATCATTTATGTAAATGACAAAAAGTAGAGGACCCAGCACCGATCCTTCTGGCACTCCACTGGTCACAGGCCTCCAGTCTGAAAAACAACCCTCCACCACCACCCTCTGTCTTCTACCTTTGAGCCAGTTCTGTATCCAAATGTCTAGTTCTCTCTGTATTCCATGAGATCTAACCTTGCTCATCAGTCTCCCATGGGGAACCTTGTCGAACGCCTTACTGAAGCCCATATAGATCACATCTACCACTCCGCCCTCATCAATCCTCTTTGTTACTTCTTCAAAAAACTCAATCAAGTTTGTGAGACATGATTTCCCACACACAAAGCCAAGTTGACTATCCCAAATCAGTCCTTGCATTTCCAAATACATGTACATCCTGTCCCTCAGGATTCGCTCCAACAACTTGCCCACCACCAAGGTCAGGCTCGCCGGTCTATAGTTCCCTGGCTTGTCCTTACCACCCTTCTTAAACCACGTGTGCCAACCTCCAGTCTTCCTGCACCTCACCTGTGACTATCGATGATACAAATATCTCAGCAAGAGGCCCAGCAATCACTTCTCTAGCTTCCCACAGAGTTCTAGGGTACACCTGATCAGGTCCTGGGGATTTATCCACCTTTAACCATTTCAAGACAATTCCTCCTCTGAAATATGGACATTTTGCAAGATGTCACCATCTATTTCCCTACAGTCTATATCTTCCATATCCTTTTCCACAGTAAATACTGATGCAAAATATTTATTTAGTATCTCCCCCATTTTCTGTGGCTCCACACAAAGGCCACCTTGCTGATCTTTGAGGGGCACTATTCTCTCCCCAGTTACCCTTTTGTCCTTAATATATTTGCAAAACCCCTTTGGATTCTCCTTAATTCTATTTGCAAAAGCTATCTCATGTCCCCGTTTTGCCATCCTGATTTCCCTCTTAAGTGTACTCCTACTTCCTTTATACTCTTCTAAGGATTCACTCGATCTATCCTGTCTATACCTGACATATGCTTCCTTCTTTTTCTTAACCAAACCCTCAATTTCTTTGGTCATCCAACATTCCCTATACCTACCAGCCTTCCCTTTCACCCTGACAGGAATATACTTTCTCTGGATTCTTGTTATCTCATTTCTGAAGGCTTCCCATTTTCCAGTCGTCCCTTTACCTGTGAACATCTGCCTCCAATCCGCTTTCAAAAGTTCTTGCCTAATACCATCAAAATTGACCTTTCTCCAATTTAGAACTTCAACTTTTAGATCTGGTCTCTCCTTTTCCATCACTGTTTTAAAACGAATGGTCGCTGGCCCCAAAGTGCTCCCCCACTGACACCTCAGTCACATGCCCTGCCTTACTTCCCAAGAGTAGGTCAAGTTTTGCACCTTCTCTAGTAGATACATTCCATCCTGAATCGGAAAATTGTCTTGCACACACTTAATAAATTCCTCTCCATCTAAACCTTTAACACTATGGCAGTCCCAGTCGATGTTTGGAAAGTTAAAATCCCTCACCATAACCACCCTATTATTCTCACAGATAGCTGAGATCTCCTTACAAGTTTGTTTCTCAATTTCCCTCTGACTATTGGGATGGAGCGATGGAGAGGAACTGTACCCATTGGTGGAAAATTTGAGAACCAGAGGACAGCGATTGGTCACAAAGGAGATGGCAACAGGGGGGAAAAACTTCCCTCAGCCAATAAATGGTTCTGCTCAGCAATGCACTGCCTGAGAGTGTGGGAGAGGCCGGATCCCAGGGAGCTCTCAGCAGCGAACTGGACAATTATCTGAAGAGGAAGAAAGAAGGACGTTCTCACAGAGGGTCGGCGTGGATTCAATGGGTTGAATGACCTCCGTGGGTGTGAAAATATGCTATGTTTCCATTGCATTGCTGGTTCTCATACCAAACCCCCCACGTTAACTCTGTTTCTCTCTCCACAGATTGTGCCAGACCTGTTGAGTTTCTCCATCACTCTCAATTCTTATTTCCCATATTTCCACATTCCATTGCGTTCCCAAATGTCACACCTGAGAAACCAAGCTCTCACTCTGAGACAATGTACCCTCATCCCAAATCGCCTAACCCCCCCAGAAACAGTTTCTCTTTAGCTACTTGGTCTGTTGTTTATTCATCAGCTCTGCAGACACCAAACCCAGATCACAGACTCAACCCTGAGCAGTTACTAACGTAACCACAGCAACCTCACATCATGCATTAATGTTCCACTTTCTACAAATTAATTTTCTTTGACTGGCTGAGACAACACTTACAAAGTTAAGGCAGTCAGTCCATGTCTAGAGCACGCATCCCATTATAAACGGAATGTTTCTGGGAACTCCATTCAAGTAGAGCCAGGTACCATCCCAGATAAATTCCGCTCATGTTCTTAATTGTCAACATTCCCAATAAGCCAGAGGCTGAGTTAGCTCAGAAACTGAGGAGCATTAGGGAACTTGGCTCACTGCTGACTCTAACTCAGCTGTTGATGTGGACATTTCAATGGCGATGGATGTTACTGCTAAAACATGGCTTGAGTCTAGCTTCCCCCACACTGCTGCACTGATGAAACTTTGTAAAGAGTATTGCACTCTCCCCCCCTGCAGTTAGTCTTGAGCTCCCTTTGGCCACACAGGGGCAGGGGCTTGGAGAGAGGCCCAGAATCTATTGATGATCACTGACAATAACACCAGGTTATAGTCCAACAGGTTGAATTGGAAGCACACTAGCTTTTGGAGTGTTGCTCCTTCATCAGGTGGTTGTCAGTGCTCGGAAAGCTAGTGCTTCAATTTAAAACTGTTGGACTATAACCTGGTGATGTGTGATTTTTAGCACACTTCCTGAAGGGGCTGACTCTCACTGGGATACAGTTCCTGAAGGTGCTGTCTCTCACTGGGATACAGTTCCTGAAGGTGCTGACTCTCACTGGGACACAGTTCCTGAAGGGGCTGACTCTCTCTGGGATACAGTTCCTGAAGGTGCTGACTCTCACTGGGATACAGTTCCTGAAGGTGCTGACTCCCACTGGGATACAGTTCCTGAAGGTGCTGTCTCTCACTGGGATACAGTTCCTGAAGGTGCTGACTCTCACTGGGATATAGTTCCTGAAGGGGCTGACTCTCACCGGGATACAGTTCCTGAAGGTGCTGACTCTCTCTGGGATACAGTTCCTGAAGGTGCTGACTCCCACTGGGATACAGTTCCTGAAGGGGCTGACTCTCACCGGGATACAGTTCCTGAAGGTGCTGACTCTCACTGGGATACAGTTCCTGAAGGTGCTGACTCTCACTGGGATACAGTTCCTGAAGGGGCTGACTCTCACTGGGATACAGTTCCTGAAGGTGCTGACTCTCTCTGGGATACAGTTCCTGAAGGTGCTGACTCCCACTGGGATACAGTTCCTGAAGGGGCTGACTCTCACTGGGATACAGTTCCTGAAGGTGCTGACGCTCACTGGGATTCAGTTCCTGAAGGTGCTGACTCTCACTGGGATACAGTTACTGAAGGTGTGGACTCCCACTGGGATACAGTTCCTGAAGGTGCTGACTCTCACTGGGATACAGTTCCTGAAGGTGCTGACTCTCACTGGGATACAGTTCCTGAAGGTGTGGACTCCCACTGGGATACAGTTCCTGAAGGTGCTGACTCTCACTGGGATACAGTTCCTGAAGGTGCTGACTCTCACTGGGATACAGTTCCTGAAGGGGCTGACTCTCACTGGGATACAGTTCCTGAAGGGGCTGACTCTCACTGGGATACAGTTCCTGAAGGGGCTGACTCTCACTGGGATACAGTTCCTGAAGGGGCTGACTCTCACTGGGATACAGTTCCTGACGGGGCTGACTCTCACTGGGATACAGTTCCTGAAGGGGCTGACTCTCACCGGGATACAGTTCCTGAAGGTGCGGACTCTCACTGGGATACAGTTCCTGAAGGTGTGGACTCCCACTGGGATACAGTTCCTGAAGGTGCTGACTCTCACTGGGATACAGTTCCTGAAGGTGCTGACTCTCACTGGGATACAGTTCCTGAAGGGGCTGACTCTCACTGGGATACAGTTCCTGAAGGGGCTGACTCTCACTGGGATACAGTTCCTGAAGGTGCGGACTCTCACTGGGATACAGTTCCTGAAGGGGCTGACTCTCACTGGGATACAGTTCCTGAAGGGGCTGACTCTCTCTGGGATACAGTTCCTGAAGGGGCTGACTCTCACTGGGATACAGTTCCTGAAGGTGCTGACTCTCTCTGGGATACAGTTCCTGAAGGGGCTGACTCTCACTGGGATACAGTTCCTGAAGGGGCTGACTCCCACTGGGATACAGTTCCCGAAGGTGCTGACTCTCACTGGGATACAGTTCCTGAAGGGGCTGACTCTCAATGGGATACAGTTCCTGAAGGGGCTGACTCTCACTGGGATACAGTTCCTGAAGGTGCTGACTCTCACTGGGATACAGTTCCTGAAGGGGCTGTCTCTCACTGGGATACAGTTCCTGAAGGGGCTGACTCTCACTGGGATACAGTTCCTGAAGGTGCTGACTCTCACTGGGATACAGTTCCTGAAGGGGCTGTCTCTCACTGGGATACAGTTCCTGAAGGGGCTGACTCTCACTGGGATACAGTTCCTGAAGGTGCTGACTCTCAATGGGATACAGTTCCTGAAGGGGCTGACTCTCACTGGGATACAGTTCCTGAAGGGGCTGACTCTCACTGGGATACAGTTCCTGAAGGGGCTGACTTTCTCTGGGATACAGTTCCTGAAGGTGCTGTCTCTCACTGGGACACAGTTCCCGAAGGTGCTGACTCTCACTGGGATACAGTTCCTGAAGGTGCTGTCTCTCACTGGGACACAGTTCCCGAAGGTGCTGACTCTCACTGGGATACAGTTCCTGAAAGTGCTGACTCTCACTGGGATACAGTTACTGAAGGTGCTGACTCTCACTGGGATACAGTTCCTGAAGGTGCTGACTCTCACTGGGATACAGTTCCTGAAGGTGCTGACTCTCACTGGGACACAGTTCCTGAAGGGGCTGACTCTCACTGGGATATAGTTCCTGAAGGTGCTGACTCTTACTGGGACACAGTTCCTGAAGGTGCTGACTCTCACTGGGATACAGTTCCTGAAGGTGCTGACTCTCACTGGGATACAGTTCCTGAAGGGGCTGACTCTCACTGGGACACAGTTCCTGAAGGGGCTGACTCTCACTGGGACACAGTTCCTGAAGGTGCTGACTCTCACTGGGACACAGTTCCTGAAGGGGCTGACTCTCACTGGGACACAGTTCCTGAAGGGGCTGACTCCCACTGGGATACAGTTCCTGAAGGTGCTGACTCTCACTGGGATACAGTTACTGAAGGTGCTGACTCTCACTGGGACACAGTTCCTGAAGGGGCTGACTCCCACTGGGATACAGTTCCTGAAGGGGCTGACTCCCACTGGGATACAGTTCCTGAAGGTGCTGACTCTCACTGGGATACAGTTCCTGAAGGGGCTGACTCCCACTGGGATACAGTTCCTGAAGGTGCTGACTCTCACTGGGATACAGTTACTGAAGGTGCTGACTCTCACTGGGATATAGTTCCTGAAGGTGCTGACTCTTACTGGGACACAGTTCCTGAAGGGTGCTGACTCTCACTGGGATACAGTTCCTGAAGGGGCTGACTCTCACTGGGACACAGTTCCTGAAGGGGTTGACTCTCACTGGGATACAGTTCCTGAAGGGGCTGACTCTCACTGGGACACAGTTCCTGAAGGGGCTGACTCTCACTGGGATACAGTTCCTGAAGGTGCTGACTCTTACTGGGACACAGTTCCTGAAGGTGCTGACTCTCACTGGGACACAGTTCCTGAAGGGGCTGACTCTCACTGGGACACAGTTCCTGAAGGGGCTGACTCTCACTGGGACACAGTTCCTGAAGGGGCTGACTCTCACTGGGACACAGTTCCTGAAGGGGCTGACTCTCACTGGGACACAGTTCCTGAAGGTGCTGACTCTCACTGGGATACAGTTCCTGAAGGGGCTGACTCCCACTGGGATACAGTTCCTGAAGGTGCTGACTCTCACTGGGATACAGTTACTGAAGGTGCTGACTCTCACTGGGATACAGTTCCTGAAGGGGCTGACTCTCACTGGGACACAGTTCCTGAAGGGGTTGACTCTCACTGGGACACAGTTCCTGAAGGTGCTGACTCTCACTGGGACACAGTTCCTGAAGGGGCTGACTCTCACTGGGACACAGTTCCTGAAGGTGCTGACTCTCACTGGGATACAGTTCCTGAAGGTGCTGACTCTCACTGGGATACAGTTCCTGAAGGTGCTGGCTCTCACTGGGACACAGTTCCTGAAGGTGCTGACACTCACTGGGATACAGTTCCTGAAGGGGCTGTCTCTCACTGGGACACAGTTCCTGAAGGGGCTGACTCTCACTGGGATACAGTTCCTGAAGGTGCTGACTCTCACTGGGACACAGTTCCTGAAGGTGCTGACTCTCACTGGGACACAGTTCCTGAAGGGGCTGACTCTCACTGGGATACAGTTCCTGAAGGGGCTGACTCTCACTGGGACACAGTTCCTGAAGGTGCTGACTCTCACTGGGACACAGTTCCTGAAGGGGCTGACTCTCTCTGGGACACAGTTCCTGAAGGGGCTGACTCTCACTGGGACACAGTTCCTGAAGGGGCTGACTCTCACTGGGACACAGTTCCTGAAGGGGCTGACTCTCACTGGGACACAGTTCCTGAAGGGGCTGACTCTCACTGGGACACAGTTACTGAAGGGGCTGACTCTCACTGGGATACAGTTCAGGAAGGCGCTGACTCTCACTGGGACACAGTTCCTGAAGGGGCTGACTCTCACTGGGATGATGTGATCGTTTCTTTTTGTCTGGTCTCCATTTTTGCGATGGTGTGATCTTGCCCACCCTGACACAGCAGCCTGATTGGACAGACCCTGCACTGAGCTCTGAGTGAACCACCTGCCATACCCCACTCCCTTCCGTACCCCACTCCCTCCTCTATCCCACCCCCTGTTGTACCCCACTCCCTCCTGTACCCCACTCCCTACTGTACCCCACCCCCTGTTGTACCCCACCCCCTGTTGTACCCCACTCCCTACTGTACCCCACCCCCTGTTGTACCCCACCCCCTGTTGTACCCCACTCCCTACTGTACCTCACCCCCTGTTGTACCCCACCCCCTGTTGTACCCCACTCCCTACTGTACCCCACTCCCTACTGTACCCCAGCCCCTGTTGTACCCCACCCCCTGTTGTACCCCACTCCCTACTGTACCCCACTCCCTACTGTACCCCACCCCCTGTTGTACCCCACCCCCTGTTGTACCCCACTCCCTACTGTACCCCACTCCCTACTGTACCCCACTCCCTACTGTACCCCACTCCCTCCTCTATCCCACCCCCTGTTGTACTCCACTCCCTGTTGTACCCCACTCCCTACTGTACCCCACTCCCTACTGTACCCCACTCCCTGTTGTACCCCACTCCCTGTTGTATCCCACCCCCTGTTGTACTCCACTCCCTGTTGTACCCCACTCCCTACTGTACCCCACTCCCTACTGTACCCCACTCCCTCCTCTATCCCACCCCCTGTTGTACCCCACTCCCTGTTGTACCCCACTCCCTGTTGTACCCCACTCCCTACTGTACCCCACTCCCTCCTCTATCCCACCCCCTGTTGTACCCCACTCCCTGTTGTACCCCACTCCCTGTTGTACCCCACTCCCTACTGTACCCCACTCCCTACTGTATCCCACTCCCTACTGTACCCCACTCCCTCCTCTATCCCACCCCCTGTTGTACCCCACTCCCTGTTGTACCCCACTCCCTGTTGTACCCCACTCCCTACTGTACCCCACTCCCTGTTGTACCCCACTCCCTACTGTACCCCACTCCCTCCTCTATCCCACCCCCTGTTGTACCCCACTCCCTACTGTACCCCACTCCCTACTGTACCCCACTCCCTACTGTATCCCACTCCCTACTGTACCCCACTCCCTCCTCTATCCCACCCCCTGTTGTACCCCACTCCCTGTTGTACCCCACTCCCTGTTGTACCCCACTCCCTACTGTACCCCACTCCCTACTGTACCCCACTCCCTGTTGTACCCCACTCCCTACTGTACCCCACTCCCTCCTCTATCCCACTCCCTGTTGTACCCCACTCCCTACTGTACCCCACTCCCTACTGTACCCCACTCCCTCCTCTATCCCACCCCCTGTTGTACCCCACTCCCTGTTGTACCCCACTCCCTACTGTACCCCACTCCCTACTGTACCCCACTCCCTACTGTATCCCACTCCCTACTGTACCCCACTCCCTCCTCTATCCCACCCCCTGTTGTACCCCACTCCCTGTTGTACCCCACTCCCTGTTGTACCCCACTCCCTACTGTACCCCACTCCCTACTGTACCCCACTCCCTGTTGTACCCCACTCCCTACTGTACCCCACTCCCTCCTCTATCCCACCCCCTGTTGTACCCCACTCCCTGTTGTACCCCACTCCCTGTTGTACCCCACTCCCTGTTGTACTCCACTCCCTGTTGTACCCCACTCCCTACTGTACCCCACTCCCTACTGTACCCCACTCCCTCCTCTATCCCACCCCCTGTTGTACCCCACTCCCAGTTATACCCCACTCCCTATTGTACCCCACTCCCTACTGTACCCCACTCCCTACTGTACCCCACTCCCTACTGTATCCCACTCCCTACTGTATCCCCCTCCCTACTGTACCCCACCCCCTCCCGTACCCCACTCCCTGTTGTACCCCACCCCCTGCCTTACCCCACTCCCTGCCTTACCCCACTCCCAGCTGTACCCCACTCCGTGCCATACCCAGCTCCACCCCATTCCCTCCCTCTGTCTTCCTCAAGTAACTGGCACCTCCTGTTATGTTGAGGCCTCACTCTCGATGGGGTGACCATCCAGGTACAGGACTGTCTCCTCAGCTCAGACCGTCACTTCCCCCCTGGACTGGAACAGTCCCCACTCCTGAGAGTAACACAGAGTGACCACAACCGAGAATTCTGTGATCTGCCCTTCTTACTCCCCAGGCCGAGTGACATATCCTGTTTGAAAGTACAAGGGGAGTTCTTTCTGACGTCCTTATCCCTCAGCCAACATCACCAAAGCAGACTCGCTGACCTGGATTGTGCTGCTGTTTGTGGCATCTTTCTGTGTGCAACTTGTACTTCACTGGGGTGTGCTGAGGCAATGGTAGGTGCTATATAAATAGAAACACGTTCCTTCTTGGATCTTGAGCTGTTTTCATGGTATGGTAGGATTTGGGTAATAAGGCCCCGAAAAGTGAGTGTTCAGTCCAGCAGCTTGGATTGACAAAAAAAAAATCATGATCTTTCCAAATAACTTCCCTTTATCTCTCTCTTCCTCCCTGTTGAACATTGAAGTGTTTTGTATGTTTTTAATTTAGCATCAGTCACCGAAATGAATTATTAAATGCTTTGAGGTACAACCATTGCAAGGCAATCTTTTTTTAATATCTATGGGGTTCCAAGCAAAATATTTCTTGTCAAATCAGTAAAGCATTTATGGGTATTCATCTCTGTCAAGCAGACCGTCCGTCTGAGTGAATGATACTTTAACTCTCTCTGTGTGACACATGCAGCTTAATACATGGGCAACGTGTGGACAGTGAATGCAGTCAGTACATTCTAATTACTCATTATGACAAGCTGGACTGAGAAGGAAGAGAAATTCATCCTTTGTGCCCACTGTCACGTCCACTCTGTCAAATCTCTCTCAGTACTGCTGGGCCAGCCCATTAGAACGCCTCAAACTGCGATGGTGTGGGACGGGGAGGGGTGGGGGGGGGGGGGGGGGGGGGAGCAGGATTTAAAACCTCTCCCCCTCCCAAGTGCAAGTTGGAAAGGAGTTGAACTGGAGTGGGAGAGGGAGATCAGAAAATGTGAGAAACAAGAAAGATCCAGCTGGAAAAGCAGTTCAAAATCCAGACGTCAACAGCAGCTGAGAATACAGTTCATTACAATTTATCAATCTCCTGGATTGGCCTTCAGGGAACCATGTCCGATTCCTAAATACATGGAGGGAAATTAATAATTCAAGGGCTAGATTTAGGTGCTTTTGTCTTTCGAATCTGTCAAGCAGGTTTTCTCTTGCCTCAAGGTCACGGTGATGAAAGTAGCACACAGCTATTGCCCGTTCGAAGGGATGCAGTGCGGCTCAAGGTTCAGATCTCTGATCAGCAGCTGGCCCGGATTCTGGCATGGGGAACATGTACAACAGCCAGGCACAGGGACTGGCAGTCAGCCCACACGCTGGTGTGAGGGGTATCTGTACACACTGTTCACACCAATCACCATGTGACATCTCCAAGGCCTTCAGTATCACTTGTGTGTGCACCTGAGTGTGTGGACAACAGTGTATGTGTGTGGGAGTGTACCTGCACCAGTGTGCATGTATGTGTATATCTGTGTCTGTCTGTATATCTGTTTGTGCTTCTCCATGTGTCTATATATTTGTGTCTGTGTATATCTGTGCACAGTCCTGTGTGTCCATGTATATGTGTGTATCTGTGTACACATATATGTGTCTATGTGTCTGTATTTATGTCTGTCTGATAGTGTGTGCCTGTCTATGTTTGTATTTGTGACTGTGCACCTAGGAGAGAGAGTGTATATAAAAATGTGTGTGTGTCTGTGCAGTTGTGTGTGTGTGTGTGTGACTGTGTCTGAGATTTTGTGTGTGACTGTGTCTGAGACTTTATGTGTGTGTTTGAGAGAGAGAGAGAGACAATGTCTGAGACTCTGTGTTTGTGTGTGTATGTGTATATACAAGGAACTGAATAAGTTAATGAGACAGTTTGTTAGAGAGGGTCCCAGTTGGAGAGGATGCTGGGTGCACAGTTACTTAATTACAAGCTGAAAATTATCACAAGGGACAGAACTGAGGGAGGGAAGTGAGTGGCTGACAGGAAGTTTATAGCAGACTCATGGGGCTTGTAGATATTTTTAATCAGCTTGTTCAGATGTGCTGCTGCAGGGCAGGTGGGACTTGAACCTGGAGATCCTGCCCCAGACACAGGGACACCAGTACGGCACCAAAAGGGCCCACATTGGGTTTGAACCTAGTCAAACAGGGAGGAGGTTTATTAGACAAATGGTATGAGTGCCAGTGTTGAAGGGTTTGTGTGTGGCAGTGGTAGTGTCCGTGCATCTGGGCTAGATGCTATTCCCACTGACTCCAGAGCTGTAACATTACATTTCCAAACAAGATGCTTAAAAATGTCTAGAAATCCCAGGATACAAACTTCCAAATACAGGAATGAGACGGGAGTCAGGGGAAACATTTTAATCCAAAGATTAACTAAGCTGTGGATTGCTTACTGTCCAAAGACAATGTCTGAGAAATTCGTGGAGTGGGGATCACTCCCACTCAAACAGTGATGTCATTTCAAAGGTGTTGGACCTGGTCAAAGTGACCAATAACAGAGAGTCTGGGAGGCCAGGGCTGTATGAGGACTCGTGCCAATGTGGCTTTCAGTAAATCTCTGCCTCTGAGCATCCAGGACTAACCAATACACCCAGATCAGAGTCAATACGCAAAGCGTCAGGCCACCTTCACCCAGCATCAAGCTCTGTATACTCAGAGGGCCAGTATTGAGGAAGTGCTGCACTGTCAGAGGGTCAGTGCTGAGGGAGTACCGCACTGTCGGAGGGTCAGTGCTGAGGGAGTGCTGCACTGTCGGAGGGTCAGTGCTGAGGGAGTACCGCACTGTCGGAGGGTCAGTGCTGAGGGAGTGCTGCACTGTCGGAGGGTCAGTGCTGAGGGAGTGCTGCACTGTCAGAGGGTCAGTGCTGAGGGAGTGCTGCACTGTTGGAGGGTCAGTACTGAGGGAGTGCTGTACTGTCGGAGGGTCAGTGCTGAGGGAGTGCCGCACTGTCGGAGGGTCAGTGCTGAGGGAGCATCACACTGTCAGAGGGTCAGTGCTGAGGGAGTGCTGCACTGTCAGAGGGTCAGTGCTGAGGGAGTGCTGCACTGTCGGAGGGTCAGTACTGAGGGAGTGCTGCACTGTCGGAGGGTCAGTGCTGAGGGAGTGCTGCACTGTCGGAGGGTCAGTGCTGAGGGAGTGCCGCACTGTTGGAGGGTCAATACTGAGGGAGTGCTGCACTGTTGGAGGGTCAGTGCTGAGTGAGTGCCGCACTGTCGGAGGGTCAGTGTAGAGGGAGTACCGCACTGTCGGAGGGTCAGTACTGAGGGAGTGCCGCACTGTTGGAGGGTCAGTGCTGAGGGAGTGGGCACTGTCAGAGGGTCAGTACTGAGGGAGTGCTGCACTGTTGGAGGGTCAGTGTAGAGGGAGTGGGCACTGTCGGAGGTTGTGTCTGTCCTCTCATGTGGGTGTAAATGCTCCAGGAGTCACAGATTACAGCAATGTTACAGCCCATCATGCCTTTCACCTGTTCTGTTACATAGTGCCATTCTCCCCCTTTTCCTCACAATCTTGCACATTATTTCTGTTCAAAACATCATCCGATGACCCTCTTGAATGCCTCAATTAGATCTGTCTCCTCCATTATTTCCTGGCAGTGTATTCCAGATGCTACCTACTCACTGGGTGAGGAAGGGTTTCCTCACTTCCCTCTCACTTCGTTCACACACCCCTTTAAACTCACAGTCTCTGGTGCCTGTTTTAGTGTTGGAGCGGTAGTGTGGGGTTGGAGCAGTGCTGTGGACACCGCTCCCCTCGGGAACATTTGTTCAGTTCTCCCACCAACAACAACAATGGGCTAATGAGAATTGGTGACTGGTAATTGTGGCAAATTGGTGTATGATTCACCATAACAGGTGACCACACTTCATAAAGTACCTCATCAGCTGTGAAGCTCCCGAGTCTGTGAAAGGTGCTATGGAAATGCAAGTCTTTATTGTCTGTCAAGGAGGGAATAAAATCCAAGTCTTGCTTTCTCCTGAGGAGAGACTGTGGGCAAATCGTTCCTGAACTCAATCTCTGGGGAGCAGTCAGGCATCAGGCCTTCCCCCCACCTCACTGTAACTCTCAGGGTCCTGAGGACAACTCCAGCTAAGGTCAGGCAATCTGCTATCAGCCCCCCTGGGTCAGAGGCTGGCAGTGACTAGGGACAAACACCATCTCCCCCCTACCCCACCGACTCCACAGGAATTCCAATGGTTTGTAATCCCATTGTTCGGACATGATATCACACCCACCTGGGAGAGGGTGAGGCCTGAGGGTGGAACACTATCTCAAGACTGAGAGTCAACAAAGCAAATCAGAGCAGGACTTATACACTTAATGGTAAGGTCCTGGGGAGTGTTGCTGAACAAAGAGACCTTGGAGTGCAGGTTCATAGCTCCTTGAAAGTGGAGTTGCAGGTAGATAGGATAGTGAAGAAGGTGTTTGGTATGCTTTCCTTTACTGGTCAGAGTACTGAGTACAGGAGTTGAGAGGTCATGTTGCAGCTGTACAGGACATTGGTTAGGCCACTGTTGGAATATTGTGTGCAATTCTGGTCTCCTTCCTATCGGAAAGATGTTGTGAAACTTGAAAGGGTTCAGAAAAGATTTACAAGGATATTGCCAGGGTTGGTGGATTTGAGCTAAAGGGAGAAGCTGAACAGGCTGGGGCTGTTTTCCCTGGAGCGTCGGAGGCTAAGGGGTGACCTTATAGAGGTTTACAAAATTATGAGGGGCATGGATAGGATAAATAGACAAGGTCTTTACCAGAGCCGAAAATGTGTTGCTGGAAAAGCGCAGCAGGTCAGGCAGCATCCAAGGAGCAGGAGAATCGACGTTTCGGGCATAAGTCCTTCTTCAAGAATGGCTTATGCCTGAAACGTCGATTCTCCTGCTCCTTGGATGCTGCCTGACCTGCTGCGCTTTTCCAGCAACACATTTTCAGCTCTGATCTCCAGCATCTGCAGTCCTCACTTTCTCCTCGAAGGTCTTTACCACCCAGGGTGGGGCAGTCCAGAACTTGAGGGCATAGGTTTAGGGTGAGAGGGGAAAATATAAAAGAGACCTAAGGGACAACTTTTTCACGCAGAGGGTGGTACGTTATGGAATGAGCTGCTAGAGGAAGTGGTGGAGGCTGGTACAATTACAGCATTTAAGAGGCATTTGGATGGGTATATGAATAGGAAGGGTTTGGAGGGATATGGGCTGGGTGCTGGCAGGTGGGACTAGATTGTGTTGAGATATCTGGGTCAGCATGGACAGGTTGGGCCGAAGGGTCTGTTTCCATGCTGTACATCTCTATGACTCTATGACAAGGCCCAGTTGTTCAATTAAAATTTCAATGGCCTTTCCTTGTCTTTGATGTGAGACCAAATCTTAGAGTTGCTTATCGATACAAACCTGTCCCTAAACCCCAATGTCCGTGTTAATAATTAATGTGCTCCTGACCCCATCCCTCGGCCCCTCACACCACTCCCTTGCCCCACACCCTGACCAACTCCTCACCCCACTCCCTCACTCTGCCCCCTCACCTGCCCCTGACCACACTCCCTCACCAACCCCTGACCCCACCCCTTCTTGCTCCCCTCACCCTGCCCCCGTCTCCCTCCCCCCTCAGTGATGCTGACTGTCTGCCAACAAAGGGCTCTTCTGTTTCTCCTTATTTCCATCTTAAAAGGGCTGCCTTAATTTTCTTTTAACAATGCTCCCTATTTCTGGACTGAACCATGAGAGGATACGTCCTTTCCAAATCGACCTTGTTAACGTTTAGGTGTTAATTCAGTCACCCCTCACTCTTCGAGACTCCCCTGGAGACACACCCAGTCTGTCCTACCTTCCCTCATTGAACAATTCACTCATTCCCGGGATTAATTGAGTAAACCTCCTCTGAAACACCTCAATCAAATATAAATAATGAAATCAAAACTGCGCACAGTATGTGAGATACGGTCTCAACAATGCCACTGTATAGTGGCAGCTTGATGTTTAATTCCTCTCCTAATAAAGGTTAACATCCCACTAGCCTCCTTAATTACTCGCTGTACCTGCGTATTAACCTCATCTGACTCTCTACACCAGGACACTGAGACCCCACTGCACTTAAGAATTCTGCACTCATTCTCCATTTAACCTTATATATGGCACCTCGTCAATTACCTTCTGAAAATCCACGTACATCAATGGGATCCTCCTTATCCCCAGTACACTGCTCCTTTAAAGAACCACAGCAAATAAAGTCTGAAACAAAAACAGCAGGTCTGGCAGCATCTGTGGAGAGGGAAACAGAGTTAACATTTCAAGCCCAGTATGACTCTTCCTCAGAATTTCAGTTGGAGTATGGGACTCAAAATGTTAACTCTGTTTTTCTCCTCCATTTTTGTTTCGGATTTCCAGCGTCCTCACTATTTTGGTTTTATTTTATGTCTCTTTAACAAAGCCTTGCAGCTTCTTCCTGATAACCTTGAGGTTTTCTGAGTGCACAGTTATAACCTTCTTAATGATCAATTCTAATCTCTTGACCACCACAGGCACCAAGCTCACTGACCTATAATCTCCTGGTGTTTCACCTCCCTTTGTTCTCAGCCACAGCAGTTATATTGTTACCTGTCAGGCTGACGGAACTTTTCCAGAATGGAGTAAAATTTTGAAAATTAACACCAGCACATCTGCTGCCACCCCTTTTAAGACCCGACGATAAAGTCCATTAGGACTCTGAACTTGCCAGCTCTCAGCTCCAGCAGTTAGTTTAGCATTGTGTCCCACATAATTGTAATTTGACTGAGCTGCTATGACTGGAATGTTTTTTGTATCCTGTATAGCGAAATATGTGTTCACTCATTACCATTTCCTCATCTTCGACTATTCACGCCACATTCCCACTTTCTACAGCATCAACACTCCCTTTACTTATCCTTTTTCTGTTTAACTTTCTGTAGAAACTCTTGCTATCTGTTTTTACATTTCTAGCCAGCTCCCTCTCATCCTCTAATTCCTTCCTCCTCATATGCCTCTTAGTTAATCTTCCATTCATCATTGCACAAGTACGTGCATTTTCCCCAAGTTTGATGCTGTCTCTAAATTTCCTCATTAACCACAGGTGATGGGATCCTCCCTTCACAGCAGGTATATACTTACTCTGAGAATTCTAAAATATACCTTCAAACATCTGCCACTGTATCTCCACTGAATTATCCCTTCATCTACTTTGCCTGTTCACAGCATCAACCCCAGCTATCATGGCCACATAATCGCCCTTATTTAAGTTTAAAATACTGGTCTCAGACCCAACTGCCTCCCTTTCAAATCAAATGGAAAATTCATTAATGTTGTGGTTGCACAGAATGGCGAGGGTCATTGCCTCTGACCTTCCTTCCTCTCTCTATTATTACAGTCTGGAGGCAGCTGGCTGTTATTCCTCACACTAGAATTCAGAAGTCCTCCATTTTCAAGTGTTCTTGCATTCTCATAGCACCGTACAAAAAATAGGGGTCATGGTGGGTAGATCTTCAGACTGGAGGCCTGTGACCAGCAAGGATCGGTGCTGGGTCCACTGCTTTTCATCATTTATACAAATGATTTGATGTAAACATACAGGGTATGGTTAGTAAATTTGCAGATGACACCAAAATTGGAGGTGTAGTGGACAGCGAAGAGGGTTATCTCAGATTACAACAGAACCTTGATTAGATGGGCCAATGGGCTGAAAAGTGGCAGATGGAGTTTAATTCAGATAAATGTGAGGTGCTGCATTTTGGGAAAGCAAATCAGGGCAGGACTTATACACTTAATGGTAAGGTCCTAGGGAGTGTTGCTGAACAAAGAGACCTTGGAGTGCAGGTTCATAGCTCCTTGAAAGTGGAGTTGCAGGTAGATAGGATAGTGAAGAAGGCGTTTGGTATGCTTTCCTTTATTGGTCAGAGTATTGAGTACAGGAGTTGGGAGGTCATGTTGGTTAAGCCACTTTTGGAATACTACATTTAATTCTAGACCCACTGCTATCAGAAAGATGTTGTGAAACTTGAAAGGGTTCAGGAAAGATTTACAAGGATGTTGCCAGGGTTGGAGGATTTGAGCTATAGGGAGAGGCTGAACAGGCTGGGGCTGTTTTCCCTGGAGCATCAGAGGCTAAGGGGTGACCTTCTAGAGGTTTATAAAATCATGAGGGACATGGATAGGATAAATAGACAAGGTCTTTTCCCTGGGATGGGTGAGTCCAGAACTAGAGGGCATAGGTTTAGGGTGAGAGGGGAAAGATTTAAAAGAGACCTAAGGGGCAAATTCCTCACACAAAGGGTGGTGCGTGTATGGAACGAGCTGCCAGACGAAGTGGTGGAGGCTGGTACAATGACAACATTTAAAAGGATATATAAAAGGATGGGTATATGAATAGGAAAGGTTTAGAGGAATATGCTAACAAATTGGAATAGGTTAATTTAGGATATTCGGGTGTCAGGACTTGCGCACTCTCCGTTAGCACTGCAGTTCTGTAATGCCCTCTCTAGTCCGATAGCAGTGCGGCGCAGTGGCACAGTGGTTGGCACGGTGGCTCAGTGGTTAGCACTGCTGCTTCACAGCGCCACAGACCCGGGTTCAATTCCTGCCTCAGGTAACTGTGTGGAGTTTGCACATTCTCCCCGTGTCTGCGTGGGTTTCTTCCCACAGTCCAAAAATGTGCAACTTAGGTGAATTGGCCAAGCTAAATTGCCCGTGAAGGGGTAAATGTAGGGGAATGGGTCTGGGTGGGTTGCGCTTCGGAGGATTGGTGTGGACTTGTTGGGCCGAAGGGCCTGTTTCCACACTGTAAGTAATCTAATCTAATTTAGTCAGCATGGACAAGTTGGACCAAAGGCTTTGGTTCCATGCTGTACATCTCTATGACTCTATGACTTGCCAGTCTCTGAACATGACTGGTAGTTATTGAGGACAGTGTACCCTTTGATTGGAGTTCTTGCCTTTTGACTAAGGAGGACATAACAGAACTGCAGTGCTGACGGAGAATATTAATGAACATCAGGGTGCACTAGTCTGAGTCAGTACAAGGGAGATAAACAGTGTTCAAATACATGGTGCAGGCCGAATGGTACTCCAGGCTGTACAGTCCCTCAAAGCCCAGACTTTACAGGAAGCCCTGGGAGTCTAATCCCAGCTGATGGTTGATGGAATCCCAAAAGAATTTTGCTGACTCTCACTGGGATACAGTTCCTGAAGATGCTGACTCTCACTGGGATACAGTTCCGGAAGGTGCTGACTCTCACTGGGATACAGTTCCGGAAGGTGCTGACTCTCACTGGGATACAGTTCCTGAAGGGACTGACTCTCACTGGGATACAGTTCCTGAAGGGGCTGACTCTCACTGGGATACAGTTACTGAAGGTGCTGACTCTCACTGGGATACAGTTCCTGAAGGGGCTGACTCTCACTGGGACACAGTTCCTGAAGGTGCTGACTCTCACTGGGATACAGTTCCTGAAGGGGCTGACTCTCACTGGGATACAGTTCCTGAAGGGGCTGACTCTCACTGGGATACAGTTCCTGAAGGTGCTGACTCTCACTGGGATACAGTTCCTGAAGGGGCTGACTCTCATTGGACACAGTTCCTGAAGGGGCGGACTCTCACTGGGATACAGTTCCTGAAGGTGCTGTCTCTCACTGGGATACAGTTCCTGAAGGGGCTGACTCTCACTGGGACACAGTTCCTGAAGGTGCTGGCTCTCACTGGGATACAGTTCCTGAAGGGGCTGACTCTCACTGGGATACAGTTCCTGAAGGTGCTGACTCTCACTGGGATACAGTTCCTGAAGGTGCTGACTCTCTCTGGGATACAGTTCCTGAAGGGGCTGACTCTCACTGGGACACAGTTCCTGAAGGTGCTGGCTCTCACTGGGATACAGTTCCTGAAGGGGCTGACTCTCACTGGGATACAGTTCCTGAAGGTGCTGACTCTCACTGGGATACAGTTCCTGAAGGGGCTGACTCTCACTGGGATACAGTTACTGAAGGGGCTGACTCTCACTGGGATACAGTTCCTGAAGGTGCGGACTCTCACTGGGATACAGTTCCTGAAGGGGCTGACTCTCACTGGGATACAGTTCCTGAAGGTGCTGACTCTCACTGGGATACAGTTCCTGAAGGTGCTGACTCTCTCTGGGATACAGTTCCTGAAGGGGCTGACTCTCACTGGGACACAGTTCCTGAAGGGGTTGACTCTCACTGGGATACAGTTACTGAAGGGGCTGACTCTCACTGGGACACAGTTACTGAAGGGGCTGACTCTCACTGGGATACAGTTCCTGAAGGTGCTGACTCTCACTGGGATACAGTTCCTGAAGGGGCTGACTCTCACTGGGATACAGTTACTGAAGGGGCTGACTCTCACTGGGATACAGTTCCTGAAGGGGCTGACTCTCACTGGGATACAGTTCCTGAAGGTGCGGACTCTCTCTGGGATACAGTTCCTGAAGGTGCTGGCTCTCACTGGGATACAGTTCCTGAAGGTGCTGACTCTCACTGGGATACAGTTCCTGAAGGTGCGGACTCTCTCTGGGATACAGTTCCTGAAGGTGCTGACTCTCTCTGGGATACAGTTCCTGAAGGTGCTGACTCTCTCTGGGATACAGTTCCTGAAGGTGCGGACTCTCTCTGGGATACAGTTCCTGAAGGTGTTGGCTCTCACTGGGACACAGTTCCTGAAGTTGCTGACTCTCACTGGGATACAGTTCCTGAAGGGGCTGACTCTCTCTGGGAAACAGTTCCTGAAGTTGCTGTCTCTCACTGGGATACAGTTCAGGAAGGTGCTGTCTCTCACTGGGATACAGTTCCTGAAGGGGCTGTCTCTCACTGGGATACAGTTCCTGAAGGTGCTGTCTCTCACTGGGATACAGTTCAGGAAGGTGCTGTCTCTCACTGGGATACAGTTCCTGAAGGTGCTGACTCTCACTGGGATACAGTTCCTGAAGGTGCTGACTCTCACTGGGACACAGTTCCTGAAGGGGCTGACTCCCACTGGGATACAGTTCCTGAAGGTGCTGACTCTCACTGGGACACAGTTCCTGAAGGGGCTGACTCTCACTGGGACACAGTTCAGGAAGGGGCTGACTCTCACTGGGATACAGTTCCTGAAGGTGTGGACTCTCTCTGGGATACAGTTCCTGGAGGTGCGGACTCTCTCTGGGATACAGTTCCTGAAGGGGCTGACTCTCACTGGGACACAGTTCCTGAAGGGGCTGACTCTCACTGGGACACAGTTCCTGAAGGGGCTGTCTCTCACTGGGATACAGTTCCTGAAGGTGCTGGCTCTCACTGGGACACAGTTCCTGAAGTTGCTGACTCTCTCTGGGATACAGTTCCTGAAGGTGCTGACTCTCACTGGGACACAGTTCCTGAAGGGGCTGACTCCCACTGGGATACAGTTCCCGAAGGCGCTGACTCCCACTGGGATACAGTTCCTGAAGGGGCTGACTCTCACTGGGATACAGTTCCTGAAGGTGCTGACTCTCACTGGGATACAGTTCCTGAAGGGGCTGTCTCTCATTGGACACAGTTCCTGAAGGGGCTGTCTCTCACTGGGATACAGTTCCCGAAGGGGCAGACTCTCACTGGGATACAGTTCCTGAAGGGGCTGACTCTCACTGGGATACAGTTCCTGAAGGTGCTGACTCTCACTGGGATACAGTTCCTGAAGGGGCTGACTCTCACTGGGACACAGTTCCTGAAGGTGCTGGCTCTCACTGGGATACAGTTCCTGAAGGGGCTGTCTCTCACTGGGATACAGTTCCTCAAGGGGCTGATGCTCACTGGGATACAGTTCCCGAAGGGGCTGACTCTCACTGGGATACAGTTCCTGAAGGTGCTGACTCTCACTGGGATACAGTTCCCGAAGGTGCTGACTCTTACTGGGATACAGTTCCTGAAGGTGCTGACTCTCACTGGGATACAGTTCCTGAAGGTGCTGACTCTCTCTGGGATACAGTTCCTGAAGGGGCTGACTCTCACTGGGATACAGTTCCTGAAGGTGCTGACTCTTACTGGGATACAGTTCCTGAAGGTGCTGACTCTCACTGGGATACAGTTCCTGAAGGTGCTGACTCTCACTGGGACACAGTTCCTGAAGGTGCTGACTCTCACTGGGATACAGTTCCTGAAGGTGCTGACTCTCACTGGGATACAGTTCCTGAAGGGGCTGACTCTCACTGGGATACAGTTACTGAAGGGGCTGACTCTCACTGGGATACAATTACTGAAGGGGCTGACTCTCACTGGGATACAGTTCCTGAAGGGGCTGACTCTCACTGGGATACAGTTACTGAAGGGGCTGACTCTCACTGGGATACAGTTCCTGAAGGTGCGGACTCTCTCTGGGATACAGTTCCTGAAGGTGCTGGCTCTCACTGGGATACAGTTCCTGAAGGTGCTGACTCTCACTGGGATACAGTTCCTGAAGGTGCCGACTCTCTCTGGGATACAGTTCCTGAAGGTGCTGACTCTCTCTGGGATACAGTTCCTGTAGGTGCGGACTCTCTCTGGGATACAGTTCCTGAAGGTGCTGGCTCTCACTGGGACACAGTTCCTGAAGTTGCTGACTCTCACTGGGATACAGTTCCTGAAGGGGCTGACTCTCTCTGGGAAACAGTTCCTGAAGTTGCTGTCTCTCACTGGGATACAGTTCCTGAAGGTGCTGTCTCTCACTGGGATACAGTTCCTGAAGGGGCTGTCTCTCACTGGGATACAGTTCCTGAAGGTGCTGTCTCTCACTGGGATACAGTTCAGGAAGGTGCTGTCTCTCACTGGGATACAGTTCCTGAAGGTGCTGACTCTCACTGGGATACAGTTCCTGAAGGTGCTGACTCTCACTGGGACACAGTTCCTGAAGGGGCTGACTCCCACTGGGATACAGTTCCTGAAGGTGCTGACTCTCACTGGGACACAGTTCCTGAAGGGGCTGACTCTCACTGGGACACAGTTCAGGAAGGGGCTGACTCTCACTGGGATACAGTTCCTGAAGGTGTGGACTCTCTCTGGGATACAGTTCCTGAAGGTGCGGACTCTCTCTAGGATACAGTTCCTGAAGGGGCTGACTCTCACTGGGATACAGTTCCTGAAGGTGCTGACTCTTACTGGGACACAGTTCCTGAAGGTGCTGACTCTCACTGGGACACAGTTCCTGAAGGGGCTGTCTCTCACTGGGATACAGTTCCTGAAGGTGCTGGCTCTCACTGGGATACAGTTCCTGAAGGGGCTGACTCTCACTGGGATACAGTTCCTGAAGGTGCGGACTCTCTCTAGGATACAGTTCCTGAAGGGGCTGACTCTCACTGGGACACAGTTCCTGAAGGGGCTGACTCTCACTGGGACACAGTTCCTGAAGGGGCTGACTCTCACTGGGATACAGTTACTGAAGGGGCTGACTCTCACTGGGACACAGTTCCTGAAGGGGCTGACTCTCACTGGGATACAGTTCCTGAAGGTGCTGACTCTCACTGGGATACAGTTCCTGAAGGTGCTGACTCTCACTGGGACACAGTTCCTGAAGGGGCTGTCTCTCACTGGGATACAGTTCCTGAAGGTGCTGTCTCTCACTGGGATACAGTTCCTGAAGGTGCTGTCTCTCACTGGGATACAGTTCCTCAAGGGGCTGATGCTCACTGGGATACAGTTCCCGAAGGGGCTGACTCTCACTGGGATACAGTTCCTGAAGGTGCTGACTCTCACTGGGATACAGTTCCCGAAGGTGCTGACTCTCACTGGGATACAGTTCCTGAAGGTGCTGACTCTCACTGGGATACAGTTCCTGAAGGTGCTGACTCTCTCTGGGATACAGTTCCTGAAGGGGCTGACTCTCACTGGGATACAGTTCCTGAAGGGGCTGACTCTCACTGGGATACAGTTCCTGAAGGGGCTGACTCTCACTGGGATACAGTTACTGAAGGGGCTGACTCTCACTGGGATACAGTTCCTGAAGGGGCTGACTCTCACTGGGATACAGTTCCTGAAGGGGCTGACTCTCACTGGGATACAGTTCCTGAAGGGGCTGACTCTCACTGGGATACAGTTCCTGAAGGGGCTGACTCTCACTGGGATACAGTTACTGAAGGGGCTGACTCTCACTGGGATACAGTTCCTGAAGGTGCGGACTCTCTCTGGGATACAGTTCCTGAAGGTGCTGGCTCTCACTGGGATACAGTTCCTGAAGGTGCTGACTCTCACTGGGATACAGTTCCTGAAGGTGCGGACTCTCTCTGGGATACAGTTCCTGAAGGTGCTGACTCTCTCTGGGATACAGTTCCTGAAGGTGCGGACTCTCTCTGGGATACAGTTCCTGAAGGTGCTGGCTCTCACTGGGACACAGTTCCTGAAGTTGCTGACTCTCACTGGGATACAGTTCCTGAAGGTGCTGTCTCTCACTGGGATACAGTTCCTGAAGGTGCTGTCTCTCACTGGGATACAGTTCAGGAAGGTGCTGTCTCTCACTGGGATACAGTTCCTGAAGGTGCTGACTCTCACTGGGATACAGTTCCTGAAGGTGCTGACTCTCACTGGGACACAGTTCCTGAAGGGGCTGACTCCCACTGGGATACAGTTCCTGAAGGTGCTGACTCTCACTGGGACACAGTTCCTGAAGGGGCTGACTCTCACTGGGACACAGTTCAGGAAGGGGCTGACTCTCACTGGGATACAGTTCCTGAAGGTGTGGACTGTCTCTGGGATACAGTTCCTGAAGGTGCGGACTCTCTCTGGGATACAGTTCGTGAAGGGGCTGACTCTCACTGGGACACAGTTCCTGAAGGTGTGGACTGTCTCTGGGATACAGTTCCTGAAGGTGCGGACTCTCTCTGGGATACAGTTCCTGAAGGGGCTGACTCTCACTGGGACACAGTTCCTGAAGGGGCTGTCTCTCACTGGGATACAGTTCCTGAAGGTGCTGGCTCTCACTGGGACACAGTTCCTGAAGTTGCTGACTCTCTCTGGGATACAGTTCCTGAAGGTGCTGACTCTCACTGGGATACAGTTCCTGAAGGGGCTGACTCCCACTGGGATACAGTTCCCGAAGGGGCTGACTCTCACTGGGATACAGTTCCTGAAGGGGCTGACTCTCACTGGGATACAATTCCTGAAGGTGTGGACTCTCTCTGGGATACAGTTCCTGAAGGTGCGGACTCTCTCTGGGATGCAGTTCCTGAAGGGGCTGACTCTCACTGGGATACAGTTCCTGAATATGCTGACTCTCACTGGGATACAGTTCCTGAATATGCTGACTCTCACTGGTATACAGTTCCTGAAGGTGCTGACTCTCACTGGGATACAGTTCCTGAATATGCTGACTCTCACTGGGATACAGTTCCTGAATATGCTGACTCTCACTGGGATACAGTTCCTGAAGGTGCTGACTCTCACTGGGATACAGTTCCTGAAGGGGCTGACTCTCACTGGGATACAGTTCCTGAAGGGGCTGACTCTCACTGGGATACAGTTCCTGAAGGTGCTGACTCTCACTGGGATACAGTTCCTGAAGGTGCGGACTCTCTCTGGGATACAGTTCCTGAACGTGCTGGCTCTCACGGGGATACAGTTCCTGAAGGTGCTGACTCTCACTGGGATACAGTTCCTGAAGGTGCGGACTCTCTCTGGGACACAGTTCCTGAAGGTGCTGACTCTCACTGGGATACAGTTACTGAAGGGGCTGACTCTCACTGGGATACAGTTCCTGAAGGTGCTGACTCTCACTGGGACACAGTTCCTGAAGGGGCTGACTCTCACTGGGATACAGTTCCTGAAGGTGCTGACTCTCACTGGGATACAGTTCCTGAAGGGGCTGACTCTCACTGGGATACAGTTCCTGAAGGGGCTGACTCTCACTGGGATACAGTTCCTGAAGGGGCTGACTCTCACTGGGATACAGTTCCTGAAGGGGCTGACTCTCACTGGGATACAGTTCCTGAAGGGGCTGACTCTCACTGGGACACAGTTCCTGAAGGTGCTGACTCTCACTGGGATACAGTTCCTGAAGGTGCTGACTCTCACTGGGACACAGTTCCTGAAGGTGCTGACTCTCACTGGGATACAGTTCCTGAAGGGGCTGACTCTCACTGGGATACAGTTCCTGAAGGTGCTGACTCTCACTGGGATACAGTTACTGAAGGGGCTGACTCTCACTGGGATACAGTTCCTGAAGGGGCTGACTCTCACTGGGATACAGTTCCTGAAGGGGCTGACTCTCACTGGGATACAGTTACTGAAGGGGCTGACTCTCACTGGGATACAGTTCCTGAAGGTGCGGACTCTCTCTGGGATACAGTTCCTGAACGTGCTGGCTCTCACTGGGATACAGTTCCTGAAGGTGCTGACTCTCACTGGGATACAGTTCCTGAAGGTGCGGACTCTCTCTGGGATACAGTTCCTGAAGGTGCTGACTCTCTCTGGGATACAGTTCCTGAAGGTGCTGACTCTCTCTGGGATACAGTTCCTGAAGGTGCGGACTCTCTCTGGGATACAGTTCCTGTAGGTGCTGGCTCTCACTGGGACACAGTTCCTGAAGTTGCTGACTCTCACTGGGATACAGTTCCTGAAGGGGCTGACTCTCTCTGGGAAACAGTTCCTGAAGTTGCTGTCTCTCACTGGGATACAGTTCAGGAAGGTGCTGTCTCTCACTGGGATACAGTTCCTGAAGGGGCTGTCTCTCACTGGGATACAGTTCCTGAAGGTGCTGTCTCTCACTGGGATACAGTTCAGGAAGGTGCTGTCTCTAACTGGGATACAGTTCCTGAAGGTGCTGACTCTCACTGGGATACAGTTCCTGAAGGTGCTGACTCTCACTGGGACACAGTTCCTGAAGGGGCTGACTCCCACTGGGATACAGTTCCTGAAGGGGCTGACTCTCACTGGGACACAGTTCCTGAAGGTGCTGACTCTCACTGGGATACAGTTCCTGAAGGTGCTGACTCTTACTGGGATACAGTTCCTGAAGGGGCTGACTCTCACTGGGATACAGTTCCTGAAGGTGCTGACTCTCACTGGGATACAGTTCCTGAAGGTGCTGACTCTTACTGGGATACAGTTCCTGAAGGGGCTGACTCTCACTGGGATACAGTTCCTGAAGGGGCTGTCTCTCACTGGGATACAGTTCCTGAAGGTGCTGGCTCTCACTGGGATACAGTTCCTGAAGGGGCTGACTCTCACTGGGATACAGTTCCTGAAGGTGCTGTCTCTCACTGGGATACAGTTCCTGAAGGTGCTGACTCTCACTGGGATACAGTTCCTGAAGGTGCTGACTCTCACTGGGATACAGTTCCTGAAGGGGCTGACTCCCACTGGGATACAGTTCCCGAAGGGGCTGACTCTCACTGGGACACAGTTCCTGAAGGGGCTGTCTCTCACTGGGACGCAGTTCCTGAAGGTGCTGACTCTCACTGGGATACAGTTCCTGAAGGGGCTGTCTCTCACTGGGATACAGTTCAGGAAGGTGCTGTCTCTCACTGGGATACAGTTCCTGAAGGTGCTGACTCTCACTGGGACACAGTTCCTGAAGGTGCTGACTCTCACTGGGACACAGTTCCTGAAGGGGCTGACTCCCACTGGGATACAGTTCCTGAAGGTGCTGACTCTCACTGGGATACAGTTCCTGAAGGTGCTGACTCTCACTGGGATACAGTTCCTGAAGGTGCTGACTCTCACTGGGACACAGTTCCTGAAGGGGCTGACTCTCACTGGGACACAGTTCAGGAAGGGGCTGACTCTCACTGGGATACAGTTCCTGAAGGTGTGGATTCTCTCTGGGATACAGTTCCTGAAGGGGCTGACTCTCACTGGGAAACAGTTCCTGAAGTTGCTGACTCTCTCTGGGATACAGTTCCTGAAGGTGCTGACTCTCTCTGGGATACAGTTCCTGAAGGGGCTGACTCTCACTGGGATACAGTTCCTGAAGGGGCTGACTCTCACTGGGATACAGTTCCTGAAGGGGCTGACTCTCACTGGGACACAGTTCCTGAAGGGGCTGACTCTCACTGGGACACAGTTCAGGAAGGGGCTGACTCTCACTGGGATACAGTTCCTGAAGGTGTGGACTCTCTCTGGGATACAGTTCCTGAAGGTGTGGACTCTCTCTGGGATACAGTTCCTGAAGGTGCGGACTCTCTCTGGGATACAGTTCCTGAAGGGGCTGACTCTCACTGGGACACAGTTCCTGAAGGTGCTGACTCTCACTGGGATACAGTTCCTGAAGGGGCTGACTCTCACTGGGACACAGTTCCTGAAGGGGCTGACTCTCACTGGGATACAGTTCCTGATGGTGCTGGCTCTCACTGGGACACAGTTCCTGAAGTTGCTGACTCTCACTGGGATACAGTTCCTGAAGGGGTTGACTCTCTCTGGGATACAGTTCCTGAAGGTGCTGACTCTCACTGGGATACAATTCCTGAAGGGGCTGACTCTCACTGGGAAACAGTTCCTGAAGTTGCTGTCTCTCACTGGGATACAGTTCAGGAAGGTGCTGTCTCTCACTGGGATACAGTTCCTGAAGGTGCTGTCTCTCACTGGGATACAGTTCCTCAAGGTGCTGACTCTCACTGGGATACAGTTCCCGAAGGGGCTGACTCTCACTGGGATACAGTTCCTGAATGTGCTGACTCTCACTGGGATACAGTTCCTGAAGGTGCTGACTCTCACTGGGATACAGTTCCTGAAGGTGCTGACTCTCACTGGGATACAGTTCCTGAATATGCTGACTCTCACTGGGATACAGTTCCTGAAGGGGCTGACTCTCACTGGGATACAGTTCCTGAAGGGGCTGACTCTCACTGGGATACAGTTCCTGAAGGGGCTGACTCTCACTGGGATACAGTTTCTGAAGATGCTGACTCTCACTGGGACACAGTTCCTGAAGGTGCTGACTCTCTCTGGGATACAGTTCCTGAAGGTGCTGACTCTCACTGGGATACAGTTCCTGAAGGGGCTGACTCTCACTGGGATACAGTTCCTGAAGGGGCTGACTCTCTCTAGGAAACAGTTCCTGAAGTTGCTGTCTCTCACTGGGATACAGTTCCTGAAGGGGCTGACTCTCACTGGGATACAGTTCCTGAAGGGGCTGACTCTCACTGGGACACAGTTCCTGAAGGTGCTGTCTCTCACTGGGATACAGTTCCTGAAGGGGCTGACTCTCACTGGGATACAGTTCCTGAAGGTGCTGACTCTCACTGGGATACAGTTCCTGAAGGGGCTGACTCTCACTGGGATACAGTTCCTGAAGGGGCTGACTCTCACTGGGATACAGTTCCTGAAGGTGCTGACTCTCACTGGGACACAGTTCCTGAAGGGGCTGACTCTCACTGGGACACAGTTTCTGAAGATGCTGTCACTGGGATACAGTTCCTGAAGGTGCTGACTCTCACTGGGATACAGTTCCTGAAGGGGCTGTCTCTCACTGGGATACAGTTCCTGAAGGGGCTGACTCTCACTGGGATATAGTTCCTGAAGGTGCTGACTCTTACTGGGATACAGTTCCTGAAGGTGCTGACTCTCACTGGGATACAGTTCCTGAAGGGGCTGACTCTCTCTAGGAAACAGTTCCTGAAGTTGCTGTCTCTCACTGGGATACAGTTCAGGAAGGTGCTGTCTCTCACTGGGATACAGTTCCTGAAGGTGCTGTCTCTCACTGGGATACAGTTCAGGAAGGTGCTGTCTCTAACTGGGATACAGTTCCTGAAGGTGCTGACTCTCACTGGGATACAGTTCCTGAAGGTGCTGACTCTCACTGGGACACAGTTCCTGAAGGGGCTGACTCTCACTGGGATACAGTTCCTGAAGGTGCTGACTCTCATTGGGATACAGTTCCTGAAGGGGCTGACTCTCACTGGGATACAGTTCCTGAAGGGGCTGACTCTCACTGGGATACAGTTACTGAAGGGGCTGACTCTCACTGGGATACAGTTCCTGAAGGTGCGGACTCTCTCTGGGATACAGTTCCTGAAGGTGCTGGCTCTCACTGGGATACAGTTCCTGAAGGTGCTGACTCTCACTGGGATACAGTTCCTGAAGGTGCGGACTCTCTCTGGGATACAGTTCCTGAAGGTGCTGACTCTCTCTGGGATACAGTTCCTGAAGGTGCTGACTCTCTCTGGGATACAGTTCCTGAAGGTGCGGACTCTCTCTGGGATACAGTTCCTGAAGGTGCTGGCTCTCACTGGGACACAGTTCCTGAAGTTGCTGACTCTCACTGGGATACAGTTCCTGAAGGGGCTGACTCTCTCTGGGAAACAGTTCCTGAAGTTGCTGTCTCTCACTGGGATACAGTTCAGGAAGGTGCTGTCTCTCACTGGGATACAGTTCCTGAAGGGGCTGTCTCTCACTGGGATACAGTTCCTGAAGGTGCTGTCTCTCACTGGGATACAGTTCAGGAAGGTGCTGTCTCTAACTGGGATACAGTTCCTGAAGGTGCTGACTCTCACTGGGATACAGTTCCTGAAGGTGCTGACTCTCACTGGGATACAGTTCCTGAAGGTGCTGACTCTCACTGGGATACAGTTCCTGAAGGTGCTGACTCTCACCGGGATACAGTTCCTGAAGGTGCTGTCTCTCACTGGGATACAGTTCCTGAAGGTGCTGACTCTCACTGGGATACAGTTCCTGAAGGGGCTGACTCTCTCTGGGATACAGTTCCTGAAAGTGCTGGCTCTCACTGGGATACAGTTCCTGAAGGGGCTGACTCTCACTGGGATACAGTTCCTGAAGGTGCTGGCTTTCACTGGGACACAGTTCCTGAAGGGGCTGTCTCTCACTGGGATACAGTTCCTGAAGGGGCTGACTCTCACTGGGACACAGTTCCTGAAGGGGCTGACTCTCACTGGGACACAGTTCCTGAAGGGGCTGTCTCTCACTGGGATACAGTTCCTGAAGGTGCTGACTCTCACTGGGATACAGTTCCTGAAGGTGCTGGCTCTCACTGGGACACAGTTCCTGAAGGTGCTGTCTCTCACTGGGATACAGTTCCTGAAGGGGCTGACTCCACTGGGATACAGTTCCCGAAGGGGCTGACTCTCACTGGGATACAGTTCCTGAAGGGGCTGACTCTCACTGGGATACAGTTCTTGAAGGGGCTGACTCTCACTGGGATACAGTTCCTGAAGGTGTGGACTCTCTCTGGGATACAGTTCCTGAAGGTGCTGTCTCTCACTGGGATACAGTTCCTGAAGGTGCTGTCTCTCACTGGGATACAGTTCCTGAAGGTGCGGACTCTCTCTGGGATACAGTTCCTGAAGGTGCTGACTCTCACTGGGATACAGTTCCTGAAGGTGCTGACTCTCACTGGGATACAGTTCCTGAAGGGGCTGACTCTCACTGGGATACAGTTCCTGACGGGGCTGTCTCTCACTGGGACACAGTTTCTGAAGGTGCTGACTCTCACTGGGATACAGTTCCTGAAGGGGCTGACTCTCACTGGGACACAGTTCCTGAAGGAGCTGACTCTCACTGGGACACAGTTCCTGAAGGTGCTGACTCTCACTGGGACACAGTTCCTGAAGGAGCTGACTCTCACTGGGACACAGTTCCTGAAGGTGCTGACTCTCACTGGGACACAGTTCCTGACGGGGCTGACTCCCACTGGGATACAGTTCCTGAAGGGGCTGACTCTCACTGGGACACAGTTCCTGAAAGTGCTGACTCTCACTGGGATACAGTTCCTGAAGGTGCTGACTCTCACTGGGATACAGTTCCTGAAAGTGCTGACTCTCACTGGGATACAGTTCCTGAAGGTGCTGACTCTCACTGGGATACAGTTCCTGAAGGGGCTGACTCTCACTGGGATACAGTTCCTGAAGGTGCTGACTCTCACTGGGACACAGTTCCTGAAAGTGCTGACTCTCACTGGGATACAGTTCCTGAAGGGGCTGACTCTCACTGGGATACAGTTCCTGAAGGTGCGGACTCTCTCTGGGATACAGTTCCTGAAGGGGCTGACTCTCACTGGGACAACGTTCCTGAAGGGGCTGACTCTCACTGGGACACAGTTCCTGAAGGGGCTGACTCTCACTGGGACAACGTTCCTGAAGGGGCTGACTCTCACTGGGACACAGTTCCTGAAGGTGCTGACTCTCACTGGGATACAGTTCCTGAAGGTGCTGACTCTCACTGGGACACAGTTCCTGAAGGAGCTGACTCTCACTGGGATACAGTTCCTGAAGGTGCTGACTCTCACTGGGACACAGTTCCTGAAGGTGCTGACTCTCACTGGGACACAGTTCCTGAAGGGGCTGACTCTCACTGGGACAACGTTCCTGAAGGGGCTGACTCTCACTGGGACACAGTTCCTGAAGGTGCTGACTCTCACTGGGATACAGTTCCTGAAGGTGCTGACTCTCACTGGGACACAGTTCCTGAAGGAGCTGACTCTCACTGGGACACAGTTCCTGAAGGAGCTGACTCTCACTGGGATACAGTTCCTGAAGGTGCTGACTCTCACTGGGACACAGTTCCTGAAGGTGCTGACTCTCACTGGGATACAGTTCCTGAAGGGGCTGACTCTCACTGGGATACAGTTCCTGAAGGGGCTGACTCTCACTGGGATACAGTTCCTGAAGGGGCTGACTCTCACTGGGACACAGTTCCTGAAGGAGCTGACTCTCACTGGGATACAGTTCCTGAAGGTGCTGACTCTCACTGGGATACAGTTCCTGAAGGTGCTGACTCTCTCTGGGATACAGTTCCTAAAGGTGCTGGTTAAGTAGCAGCATCAGAGCTCCCTGTCTCAATCATTAAACCAAAGAACAGTCACAGCACAAACTGATTCGTATCGGCAGAAAGTGTGACCATCATATTAAATGCTTCTTTAAATGGGGCTTAACCACTTTTAAATTATGTATAATACTGTCTTAATGCAATAAGGTTCACTCAATCTGTTATTTAATTAGGAACTCTTCAGTGTTTAATAAAATAATTGAATTAATAATCATACTGCCATCCAAACACAGGAACCATGCATGGGCGTGTAAGATTATCATCTCATCAACTTGATTTGGACAGCCTTTGTGTGAAAACTCTTTTGTGACTGTTATAACTTACTGTAATCGAATTCTGATTGGGATTCAGACAGACACCTTCAGCAATGAGTGTCACCACCAAATTAAATAGCACATTATAAAGTCAGACTGTACAGTGTTTATTGGGGCACAGTGTTTGATGGGGCACAGTGTTTTGTTGGGGACAGTGTAGAGGAAGCTTTACTCTCTATCTAAACCTGTGCCGTCCCTGTCCTGGGAGTGTTTGATGGGGGGGACAGTGTAGAGGGAGCTTTACTCTATATCTAACCCTGTGCTGTCCCTGTCCTGGGAGTGTTTGTTGGGGGGACAGTGTAGAGGGAGCTTTACTCTATATCTAACCCTGTGCTGTCCCTGTCCCTGGGAGTGTTTAGGTCCCTTACAATTAGAATCAGGTAAATCCATAATGGACCAGAAAGAGATGGCAAGCAAGTTGAATGAATCCTCTCTTCAGTAAGGAGAACACAAATAATCTTCAGAAACTGTTCGGGGACAGAGGGTCAAGCATGAAGGAGGAACTGAAGGAAATCCTTATTAATTGTGGGGCAGCACAGTGGCTCAGTGGTTAGCACTTCTGCCTCACAGCACCAGGGACCCAGGTTCAATTCCCACCTCGGGCAACTGTCTGTGTGGAGTTTGCACATTCTCCCTGTGTCTGCGAAGGTTTTCTCCCACAGTCCAAAGATGTACAGGTCAGGTGAATTGGCCATGTAGTGTTAGGTGCATTAGTCAGGGCTGAGTGTAGGGGAATGGGTCTGGGTGGGTGGTGGGTCGGTGTGGACTTGTTGGGCCGAAGGGCCTGTTTCTACACTGAAGGGAATCTAATCTAAATCAGGAATTGTATTCGGGGAAATTGATGGGATTAAACCCACCAAGTCCCCAGAGCCTGATGTATCCCAGAGTACCTAAGGAATGGCCTGAGAAAGAGCAGAAGCATTTTCAGCATTCCGCAGGCTCCGGAAGGATTCCAATGAACTGGAGGGTCGCGAATGTAACCCCACTCTTTATAAAAGGAGGGAGAGAGAAAATGAGGAATTATTGGCTGGTTAGTCTGACATCAGTGGTGGGAAAAATGCTGGAGTCAATCATTAAGGATGCATTTGGAAAGCAGCACCGGGGCGGCACGGTAGCTCAGTGGTTGGCACTGCTGCCCCCCAGCACCAGGGTTCCAGGTTCGATTCCAGCCTCGGGCGACTGACTGTGTGGAGTTTGCACATTTCCCCATTCTTCCCACAGTCCAAAGATGTGCAGGTTAAGTGAATTGGCCATGCTAAATTGCCCATAGTGTTAAGTGTATTAGTCAGAAGGAAATGGTTCTGGGTGGGTTACTCTTCGGAGGGTCAGTGTGGACTTGTTGGGATAAAGGACCTGTTTCCACACTGTAGGGAATCTAATCTAAAACAGTGATAGAATCAGTCGTCAACATGGGAAGTCATGCTTAAGAAATCTTGGTGGAATTTCTTTTGTGGATATGACCAGTAGAGCAGACGATGGTGAATCAGTACCTATCATGTATCTGGACTTACAAAAGGCTTTTGACAAGGTTCTACACAAGACATTAGTAAGGAATTATAGCTAATGGTATCAGAGGTAATGTATTAACATGGATAGAGAACTGGTTGGCAGAGTGTTAGAATAAACGGGTCCTTTTCAGAGTGGCAGGTAGTGACTGTTCCCCAGTCACTACCCAGTCAGTACCCCAACTGTTCACAATATACCTTAATGATTTGGACGAAGGAATTGAATGCCACATCTCCAAATCTGCAGATGACACGAAGCTGGATGGCAGTGTGTGCTATGAGGGGATGCTAAGAGGCTGCAGGGTGACTTGGGCAGACTGGCTGAGTGGGCAAATACTTGGCAAATGCAATATAACGTGGATCAATGTGAGGTTATCCACACTGGTGACGATAAAAGGAAGGCAGATTATTATCTGATGGTGGCAGTGTAGGAAAAGGTGAGATCTGGGTGTCATGGTAGAACAGTTGCTGAAGGTTGACATGTAGGTGCAGCAGGCAGGGAGGAAAGCTAATGACATGCTGGCCTTCATAGTGAGAGGATTTGAATATTGGAGTAAGGATGTCTTGCTGCTGTTGTACAGGGCCTTAGTGAGGCCGCACTTTGAGTATTGTGTGCAGTTTTGGTCTCCTAGTCTGAGGAAGGCCATTCCTGTTATTTAGGATTTCCTGAAGAAGGGCTCATGCCCGAAACGTCGATTCTCCTGCTCCTTTGATGCTGCCTGACCTGCTGCACTTTTCCAGCAACACATTTTCAGCTCTGATCTCCAGCATCTGCAGTCCTCACTTTCTCCTATTTAGCGGATCTAGCCAAGATTCACCATTGGCTGGCGGTGGGTATCCTCAACAGCACGGATACAAGTGTGAGGCTGGAAGGAGATACAGTAAAGTGAAGGGACAAGTCAGGCTGGAATACGACAGGGAGCGAGGAACCCCTGTTGGATTAAAGTGCATTTATTTTCATGCAAGAGAGCTGACGGGTAAGGCCGGTGAACTCAGGGCGTGGTTAGGTACGTGGAACTGGGATATTATAACCATTACACAAACGTGTCTAAGGGAGGGACAGAATGGCAGCTTAATGTGCCAGGGTACAAGTGCTTTAGGTGGGACAGAGCTGGTGGAAGGAGGGGAGGGGTAGTTGCATTTTTGATTAAGTCGAATATCACAGCAGTAATCAGAGATGAAATAACTGAAGGATCATCCAGTGAGGCTTTGTGGGTGGAGCTAAGAAATAAGGGGATGGCGACGCTATTGGGATTGTACTATAGGCCCCCAAATAGTCAACGGGAATTAGAGGAATAATATGCAGGGAGACTGAGGAGACCTGCAGGAGCAATAGAGTCGTCATAGTAGGAGATTTTAATTTTCCTAACATAGACTGGGACTGCCAGAGCATTAAGGGCTTAGATGGGGTGGACTTTGCTAAATGTGTCCAGGAAAGTTTCCTCAAGCAGTATATGGAGGGTCCCACTCAGAAAGGGGCAAAGCTCAACCTACTCTTGGGAAATTGGGCAGGGCAGGTGATGGAGGTGACAGTGAGGGAGCACTTTGGGACCAGTGACCATAGTTCGAGTAATTTTTAAATTGTTATGGAGAGTGACAAAACTGGTTCACAGGCTCCAGCTCTAAATTGGGACAAGGGGAATTTTGCTGGAATGAGACAGGAGCTTGCAGGGATTGATTGGATCAGTTTGTTTACAGGGAAAGGGACCTCCGGCAACTGGGAGGCCTTTAAAAGTGAGGTCGCTGAAGTTCAAGCTCTGTACATTCCTGTGAGGGTGAAGGGAAAGGTAGGCAGAAGCAGGAAACCCTGGATGACAAGAGATCTTGAGGCTTTGACCAAAAAAAAGGAGGCATGGCTCAGGTACAGGCAGCTGGGATCAAGAGAATCCCTGGAGGCATGTAAGGAATACAGGAGTTTACTGAAGAAGGAAATCATGAGGGCAAAAAGTGGGCATGAGATAGCCTTGGAAAATTAGGGTGAATCCAAAAGGTTCTTTAAATATATTAAAGGAAAAAGAATAACTAGAGAGACAATAAGGCCCTTGGAGGTCCAAAGTGGACATGTACGTGTAGAACCACAGGAGATGGGTGAGGTCCTCAATGAATATTTCTCCTCTGTGTTTACCGTGGAGAAAGACATGAAGACTTGGGAACTGGGGAAGTTAGCAGTGATACCTTGGGGGACAGTCCATTTCACAGTAGATGAGGTGTTGGATGTATTAGAATGTATGAAGGTGGATAAATCCCCTGGTCCTGATCAGATATATCCAAGAACACTACAAGGGGCTAGAGAAGAAATTGTGGGGCACTGGCTGATACTTTTGCCTCATCATTAGCCATGGGTGAGGTCCCAGAACACTGGAGGGTAGTGAATGTGCCCTTATTCAAGAAGGGCTACAAAGAAAAATCTGGGAACTATAGACCAGTAAGCCTAACATCTGTGGTGGGTAAATTACTTGAGATTATTCTGAGGGATAAGATGTACATGCAGGGTTTGAATAGGAGTAGTCAGCATCACTTTGTGAGTGGGAGATCATGCCTCACAAATTTGTTAGAGTTCTTTGATATAGTGAACAGGAAGGTTGATGAGGGCAGGGTGGTAGATGTGGTCTTTATGGATTTCAGTAAGGCCTTTGATAAGGTTCCACATGGTAGGCTGCTCTGGAAGGTAAGATGGCATGGAATCCAGGGGGAGCTGGCAAATTGGATACACAATTGGCTTGATGGTAGGAAGCAGAGGGTAATAGTGGGAGGATGTTTGTCAGACTGGAGGCCTGTGACTGGTGGAATGCCTCAGGGGTCGGTGCTGGGCCCATTACTGTTTGTTATCAATATCAATGATTTGGATGAGGATGTACAAGGCAGGATTAGTAAGTTTGGGGATGACACTGAAATAGGCGGCATCATGGACAGTAAGGAAGGTTATCAGAGATTGCAGCAGGACCTGGGGAAGTGGGCTGAGATATGGCAAATGGAGTTTAATATCAATAAGTGTGAGATCTTACATTTTGGAAAGTTAAATCAAGGTGGGAGTTTCATGGTGAATGGTGGGGCCTTCAGGAGTGTAGTGGAACAGAAGGACCTTGGGGTTCAGGTGCACGGTTCTCTGAAAGTGGAGTCCCAGGTAGACAGGGCAGTGAGGAAGGCTTTTGGCACACTGACCTTCATTAGTCAGGGCATTGAGTATAGAAGTTGGGAAGTTATGTTACAGTTATACAGGACATTGGTGAGGCCAAACTTGGAGTATTGTGTTCAGTTTTGGTCACCTTGTTATAGGAAGGATGTTACTAAACTGGAAAGAGTGCAGAAGAAATTTATAAGATGTTGCCAGGACTCAAGGGTCTGAGTTATAGGGAGAGGGTGGACAAGCTAGGACTTTTTTCTTGTTGTGGTTCTGTTCGCCGAGCTGGGAATTTGTGTTGCAGCCATTTCGTCCCCTGTCTAGGTGACATCCTCAGTGCTTGGGAGCCTCCTGTGAAGCGCTTCTGTGATCTTTCCTCCGGCATTTATAGTGGTTTGAATCTGCGGCTTCCGGTTGTCAGTTCCAGCTGTCCGTTGCAGTGGTTGGTATATTGGATCCAGGTTGATGTGCTTATTGATTGAATCTGTGGATGAGTGCCATGCCTTTCGGAATTCCCTGGCTGTTCTCAGTTTGGCTTGTCCTATAATAGTAACGCTGTCCCAATCAAACTCATGTTGCTTGTCATCTGTGTGTGTGGCTACTAAGGATAGCTGGTCTAAGGGCAACAACTCACCAGAACGAAGGACCCGATACCCAACATGAGCAAAACCAATGTAGTGTACAAAATCCCATGCAAGGACTGCACAAAACACCAACTAGCTACGAAACGACACGACCAGCTATCCTTAGTAGCCACACACTCAGATGACAAGCAACATGAGTTCGACTGGGACAACACTACTATTATAGGACAAGCCAAACAGAGAACAGCCAGGGAATTCCTAGAGGCATGGCACTCATCCACAGATTCAATCAATAAGCACATCAACCTGGACCCAATATACCGGCCACTGCAGTGGACAGCTGGAACTGACAACCGGAAGTGGCAGATTCAAACCACGACAAATGTTGGAGGAAAGATCACAGAAGCGCTTCACAGGAGGCTCCCAAGCACTGAGGGTGTCACCTAGACAGGGGACGAAATGTCTGCAACACAAATTCCCAGCTCGGCGAACAGAACCACAACAACGAGCACCCGAGCTACAAATCTTCTCCCAAACTTTGAACTTTTTTCTTTAGCGTGTAGGGGACTGAGGGGGGATCTTATAGAAGTGTATAAGACCATGAGAGCCATGGATAGGGTGAATGCATTCAGTCTTTTTCCCCGGATTGGGGAATCAAGGACTAGAGGGTTAAGGTTAGAGGGGAAAGAATAAATGGGAACCTGAGGGGTGACTTTTTTACCCAGAGGGTGGTACGCATATGGAATGAGCTGCCAGTGGAAGTGGTAGAGATGGGTCCATTAACAAAATTTAAAAGGCATTTGGACAAATATATGGACAGGAAAGGATTAGCAGGATAAGGGTCAAGTGCAGGGAAATGGGGTTAACATGGACGGACATTTTGGTCAGGATGGACCAGTTGGGGTCAAAGGACCTGTCTCTGTGCTGTAGGACTGTATGACTGATTGACTGTATTGACAGACTGATTCCTGGGATGGCAGGACTGACATATGAGGAAAGTTTGGATGGACTGGGCGTGTACTCACTGGAATATAGAAGAATGAGGGGGAATCTCACAGAAACACAAAATTCTGATGGATCTGGACAGGCTCAATGCAGGAAGAGTGTCCCTGATGTTGGGGAAGTCCAGAACTAGGGCTCGCAGTCTAAGAATAAGAGGTACACTATTCAGGATTGAGATGAGGAAGAATTTCTTCACTCAGGGAGTTGGGAACCTGTGGAATCCTCTCCCACAGGAAGCTGTTTCGGCCAGTGCATAAGATACATTCAAGAGGGAGCTGGAAATTGCCCTTGTGGCTAAAGGGATCAAGGGGTATGGGGAGAGGACAGGAATGGGATACTGAGATTGCTTAATCAGCCATAATCATATTGAATGGTGGGGCAGGCTTGAAGGGCTGAATGGCCTACTCCTGCACCTATTTTCCATGCTTCTATGTGTTCCATGGGGACAGTTTACTCTGTATCTAACCCTGTGCTGTCCCTGTCCTGGGAGTGTTTGATGGGGACAGTGTAGAGGGAGTTTTACTCTGTATCTAACCCCAGGTTGTCCCTGTCCTTTGAGCATTTGATCCTGATCCAGCGTTAATATCCCTGAACTTGATGAACATCCAAAGGAAAGCTCCAGGATTAAGTAATGAAACATCAAAACAAAGAGTGTCTCCCTGTGGCAACTGAACCATGGGTACAGCTTCCAACTCAGTGGGGTCACTGTCTGAGCACTGGGGTGCCTTCTTGGTTACGTTAACTTGTATGTGGCTCTATTATAATAACACAAGTCTGATAATCTATCATTACTGAATCGCACAGTTCTATTATCAAGGGGAAATTACGACAATATATTCCATGCTTTACTCCTGTGGCAGTTTGCAAACAAAGGCGACTATGTAATGGAGTCTATAAATCAGAAACCCAATAAACAGAAATGAAACAAGCTTGGGTATATAACAAAGATTTAAATAACATATTGCTTATTGAGCTGAATTCAGCCCTCAGCTATCTCGCTTTTATTTTTATCATCTGCTGTTAAATTATTCAGTCTCCCAGTTTGACAAGGTCCATGTTCCTGCTCCACTTATGTTGCTACAGTTTCAAGATTTCATTTTCCACAGCATCAGGCGTATGAAAATAGAGATTTTATTTAAATTTTACATCATTTCCTACTCTAGGGTACAGTTCCCACACACACTGACTCTCACTGGGGTACAGTCCCGAACACACACACACACTGACTCTCACTGGGGTACAGTTCCACACGCACCGACTCTCACTGGGGTACAGTTGCACACACACTGACTCTCACTGGGGTACAGTTCCCACATACACTGACTCTCACTGGGGTACAGTTGCACACATACTGACTCTCACTGGGGTACAGTTCCCACACACACTGACTCTCACTGGGGTACAGTTCCCACACACACTGACTCTCACTGGGGTACAGTTCCCACACACACTGACTCTCACTGGGGTACAGTCCCGAACACACACACACACACTGACTCTCACTGGGGTACAGTCCCGAACACACGCACACACTGACTCTCACTGGGGTACAGTCCCGAACACACACACACACTGACTCTCACTGGGGTACAGTCCCGAACACACACACACACTGACTCTCACTGGGGTACAGTCCCGAACACACACACACACTGACTCTCACTGGGGTACAGTGAGAGTCAGTGTGTGTGGGACTGGACCCCAGTGAAGTCAGCGTGTACGGGACTGTACCCCACTGACAGTCCGTGTGTGCGTGGGACTGTATCCCAGTGAGAGTTAGTGTGTGTGGGACTGTACCCCAGTGAGAGTCAGTGTGTGTGTGGGACTGTACCCCAGTGAGGGTTAGTGTGTGTGTGGGACTGTCCCCCAGTGAGAGTCAGTGTGTGTGTGGGACTGTACCCCAGTGAGAGTCAGTGTGTGGGGGAGTGTACCCCACTGAAAGTAAGTGTGTGTGGGACTGTACCCCAGTGAGAGTCAGTGTGTGTGTGGGACTGTATCCCAGTGAGAGTTAGTGTGTGTGGGACTGTATCCCAGTGAGAGTTAGTGTGTGTGGGACTGTACCCCAGTGAGGGTCAGTGTGTGTGGGAGTCAATCTCACTGAGAATCAGTGTGTGTGTGGGACTGTACCCCAGTGACAGTCAGTGTGTGTGTGGGACTGTCCCCCAGTGAGAGTCAGTGTGTGTGTGACTGTACCCCAGTGAGGGTCAGTGTGTGTGTGGGACTGTCCCCCAGTGAGAGTCAGTGTGTGTGTGGGACTGTCCCCCAGTGTGAGTCAGTGTGTGTGGGACTGTACCCCAGTGAGGGTCAGTGTGTGTGGGAGTCAATCCCACTGAGAGTCAGTGTGTGTGTGGGACTGTACCCCAGTGAGAGTCAGTGTGTGTGTGGGACTGTACCACAGTGAGAGTCAGTGTGTGTGGGACTGTACCCCAGTGAGGGTCAGTGTGTGTGTGGGACTGTCCCCCAGTGAGGGTCAGTGTGTGTGTGGGACTGTACCCCAGTGAGAGTCAGTGTGTGTGTGGGACTGTCCCCCAGTGAGGGTCAGTGTATGTGTGGGACTGTACCCCAGTGACAGTCAGTGTGTGTGTGGGACTGTACCCCAGTGAGCGTCAGTGTGTGTGGGACTGTCCCCCAGTCCCCCAGTGAGGGTCAGTGTGTGTGTGGGACTGTACCCCAGTGAGAGTCAGTGTGTGAGGGACTGTACCTCAGTGAGAGTCAGTGTGTATGTGGGACTGTACTCCAGTGAGAGTCAGTGTGTGTTTTTCTCACTGATTCTCAGTGGGGTACACTCCCACACACACTGACTCTCACTGGGGTACAGTCCCACACACACATTGACTCTCACTGGGGTTGACTCCCACACACACTGACTCTCACTGGGGTACAGTCCCACACACACACTGACCCTCACTGGGGGACAGTCCCACACACACACACACTGACTCTCACTGGGGTACAGTCCCACACACACACTGACGCTCACTGGGGACAGTCCCACACACACACTGACTCTCACTGGGGTACAGTCCCACACACACTGACTCTCACTGGGGCACAGGCCCATACACACACTGACCCTCACTGGGGGACAGTCCCACACACACACTGTCCCTCACTGGGGTCAGTCCCACACACACACTGACCCTCACTGGGGGACAGTCCCACACACACACTGTCCCTCACTGGGGTCAGTCCCACACACACACTGACTCTCACTGGGGTTTAGTCCCACACACACACTGACTCTCACTGGGGTACAGTTTCACACACGCTGACTGTCACTGAGTACAGTCCCCCACACACACTGACCCTCACTGGGGGACAATCCCACACACACACTCTCAGTGGGGTTGACTCCCACACACACTGACTCTTATTCTGGTACAGTCCCACACACACACTGACTCTCAGTGGGGTACACTCCCATACACACTGACTCTCACTGGTGTCCAGTCCCACACACACTGAGTTTCAGTGGGGTACACTCCCCCACACACTGACCCTCACTGAGGTACAGTCCCACACACACACTGACCCTCACTGGGGGACAGTCCCACAGATACACTGACTCTCACTAGGGTACAGTCCCACACACACACACTGACTCTCACTGGGAGACAGTTCCACACACACACTAAATCTCACTGGGGTACAGTCCCACACACACACTGACTCTCACTGGGGGACAGTCCCACAGACACACTGACTCTCACTAGGGTACAGTCCCACACACACACACTGACTCTCACTGGGGGACAGTTCCACACACACACTAAATCTCACTGGGGTACAGTCCCACACACACACTGACGCTCACTGGGTACAGTCCCACACACACACTGACTCTCACTGGGGTTGACTCCCACACACACTGACTCTTACTGGGCTACACTACCACACACACTGACGCTCACTGGGCTACACTCCCATGCACACTGACTCTCACTGGGGTACAGGCCCACACACACACTGACCCTCACTGGGGTCAGTCCCACACACACACTGACTCTCAGTGGGGTTGACTCTCCCACACATTGACTCTTACTGTGGTACAGTCCCACACACACACACTGACTCTCAGTGGGATACACTCCCATACACACTGACTCTAACTGGGGTACAGTCTCACACACGCTGACTGTCAATGAGGTGCAGTCCCACACACACGCTGACTGTCACTGAGTACTGTCCCCCACACACACTGACCCTCACTGGGGGACAATTCCACACACACACTGACTCTCAGTGGGGTTGACTCCCACACACACTGACTCTTATTCTGGTACAGTCCCACACACACACTGACTCTCACTGGGGTACACTCCCATACACACTGACTCTCACTGAGGTACAGTCCCACACACACTGACTCTCACTGCGGTACACTCCCACACACACTGACTCTCACTGAGGTACACTCCCACAACACTGAATCTCACTGGGGTACAGTCCCACAGACACACTGACCCTCACTGGGGGACAGTCCCACAGACACACTGACTCTCACTGCGGTACAGTCCCACACACACACTGACTCTCACTGGGGGACAGACCCACACGCACACTAAATCTCACTGTGGTACAGGCCCACACACACACTGACGCTCACTGGGTACAGTCCCACACACACACTGACTCTCAGTGGGCTGCACTCCCATACACACTGACTCTCAACTGGGGCACAGTCCCACACACACACTGACCCTCACTGGGGGACAGTCCCACAAACACACTGACTCTCAGTGGGGTTGACTCCCCCACCCATTGACTCTTACTGGGGTACAGTCCCACACACACGCTGGATGTCACTGAGTACAGTCCCACACACACACACTGACCCTCACTGGGGGACAGTCCCACACACACACTGACTCTCACTGGGGGACAGTCCCACACACACACTAACCCTCACTGGGGTACAGTCCCACACACACACTGACTCTCACTGGGGGACAGTCCCACACACACACTGACTCTCACTGGGGTACACTCCCACACACACTGACTCTCACTGGGATACAGTCCCACACACACTGGCCCTCACTGGGGAACAGTCCCACACACACACTGACTCTCACTGGGGTACAATCCCACACACACAATGACTCTCAGTGGGGTTGACTCCCACACACACTGACTCTTACTGTGGTACAGTCCCACACACACACTGACTCTCACTGGGGTACAGTCCCACACACACACTGACTCTCAGTGGGATACACTCCCACACACACTTACTTTCAGTGGGGTACACTCCCCCACACACTGACTCTCACTGGGGTACAGTTCCACACACGCGCTGACTGTCCCTGGGGTACACTCCCACACACACGCTGACTGTCACTGAGTTACACTCCCACACACACACTGACCCTCACTGGGGTACAGTCCCACACACACACTGACTCTCACTGGGGGACAGTCCCACACACACACTGACTCTCACTGGGGTACAGTCCCACACACACACTGACTCTCACTGGGGTACACTGCCACACACATTGACTCTCACTGGGATACAGTCCCACACACACTGACCCTCACTGGGGTACAGTCCCACACACACTGACTCTCACTGGGATACAGTCCCACACACACTGACTCTCACTGGGATACAGTCCCACACACACTGACCCTCACTGGGATACAGTCCCACCCAATGCCAATTCACACAGATCCAATGATGGTGCATTGCAATTTCTCTGCCACTGGGTCACAGTTCGGGGTCTGCTGGTGTCTCTCTAATGTCAGTCAATTGTCAGAGAAAACAACAGTCTCTCTTGTCTGGGTGGAATGGTCCATTCTCTGATTTTCAGGAAGGGCCATGGACCATTTGGTGTCTGTCAGCCCGAGCCTGTGTCCTCAGTGTGGGATCGGCTCTCTGTTTACTCCTCCCTGTTCACTCTGAGCAGTGTTGTGATTGTGTCTGTGCAAGAATGGGCAGCTTGCTCTGCTCTGCCAATGATGTCAGATCTGCAGGGATCTGACAATCAAATTGGCAGCAATGGTTTCCATGGAAACACAGAGTACCGGGCCCAAAGGGTTGCATTACGTACCAGCTTCTTAAAGGTAAATTTTCTGACGTGGTCGTGATCCTGTCCCCATCCACCTTTCTCCATCTAATGCGTAAGACACACTCACTACCACGTGCCCCATCCACCTACCCCCTTTCCCCACCCCCACCCTCTCTGCAGAGTGACGCAGATTATATTCCCCCTGGGGTTGCCAATTCTGGCTCGGGTTATTTCTGGAGGTTTCTACACACGCCACCATCACCGGACACAGCCCATTGGCCACAGAAAATGTCCACCGCCACATTTCCACTTACTGGCTGGTTCTTGACCAGTGGAGAGTGCGGACTGGAGCCCTCTCTGAACTGATTCTACCTGCCGGGGTAAAGGTGGGGGTGGGCGGGGGGGGGGGGGGGGGGGGGGGGGGGGGGTGGCAGGGGTCTCCTGGCTGTGGGACGAGTGAGCGTTTCACACAGAAGCCAGCGTCAGCTGCCTGTCAGTGAGGTCAGGCCAGCGGCAAAGAGATGGCACCTGAAGAGTGATGACCCCGACATTGATGAGTTTGGCACAGATGGCAGTGAGTTGGTGGAGGAGGGGATGGTACTGGTGTCATTGGTGAGGTTGCTCCAGGACTCAGACTGTACAGTGAAGTTCATGGAACAAAGTTGGTCTATCTTTCAGGTCTATCTCTCTGTTCTTTTTATCCCTAAACTATCCAAAATAGCATCAGACTGTGGTAATAGTTGAATACTGTCACTGTATTTTACTGTATGATTCACTGTAAATAATGAACCATTCAGAATGACTGACAATGGCCATGAAAATGAACACAGCCACAACATTTTGTCTATTCTCAGTCAGGTTTACCTCTTGGATAACCTTTCGTTCCTGGGGCATTGAGTTTTCCGATGGTGTGAATACCTGAAGCAGCTGAGATACCCCGGCTCTCTGCTCTATCACTAATCCTTCCCCTCAATATTAATCCACAAAACTGGAGGAGGCCATCCCACACAGTGTCCGAGACAGGAACCCGGCTCAAGCCACACAAACAGAATCACTTTATTACATCTTACTTCAGAGCAAGTTACAGAATATCTGAATCATGTGAGAATCCATGGTAAGACTTCAGGCGAGATTTCAGATCAGCTTCACATTCCTGTACTTGAACCAGACTCCCTCCAGGACCAGGTCACACACATACGACAGGGGGTGAGGAGTAGTGCACAGAATGGTTTAGTCCTCCTGCAATCACTTATTTATCAACCCTACTGCCAGAGCTAATCTCACAATGTAAATTAGCCCTTTCAAATTGGCACTGTCTTAGGCAGTATGACCCATCCTGCTTTGGGGCACATCCCTCTCCAGTGATGGACACACAGCAAGTGACAGGTATTCATGAAGCATTGTCCCTGAGAAATTGCAGACTGGACTATCCCCTTGGCTGCTGCACATTCTTCGATTCTGCTCATTCCTGAACTTCATCCAACCATCCTCCAACATCGGCAGGATCACACTGACTCTCCGTGATGCTCATAGTCTACCAGGCTCTCCAGACAAGGGGGTTCACAAACATGGTCATCTCTCGCACAATCCATTACACCCAGACACTGGGATAAGGCAATGACTGTCCAAGGAAGTTGGACTCATCAACAATCCTCACACCCTGACAACCAAGGACCGACCTTGTTACAGTTCAGCTCTGTACTGAGTTTACACTTAACTTTGTTCCTGTTAGAGTGAAAGGTAGGGGTGGTGGGATTAGAGAGCAATAGATTAGAGAGCATTGGCTGAATAAAGTTATTTAGGTTCTAGTGAAGAATAAAAAAGAATCACACATTGGATACAGACAACTGGGTTCAAATGAATCTCTTGAAGAGAATAAAGAGTGTAAGGGGCATTTTTAAAAGAGGGATCAGGAAGGTAAAGAGGGGATACAAGATAGTCTTGGCAAATAATGTTAAGGATAATCCAAAGAAATTCTACAAGTACATTAAGGGCAAGAGACCAAGAGAGAGAGTAGGACCCCTTAAAGATCAAAGAGGTTGTCTTTGCCTTGAACCTCAGGCGATGGGAGAGATATTAAATGAATATTTTGCATCGGTTTTTACGGTGGAGAAAGAAATGGCAGCTAGAGAACCCAGGGAAATAAATATCCATGTTTTGAAAACAATTCACATGACAGAAGAGGAATTATTGAAGGTCTTAGAAAATATAAAGATGAATAAATCTCTGGGACCTGATCTAGTGTATCCCAGGATGTTGTGGGAGGAAATTGTCGGGCCCCTTGCAGAAATATTTGTATCATCTATAAACACGGGTGAAATACCGGAGAACTGGAGGGTGCTTAATGTTGCGCATTTATTTAAGAAAGGCTGGAAGGAGAAACCTGGGAACTATAGAACTATGGGTCAGAATTCAACGGTGGGGAAGGTGTTGGAGGTGATAGAATTTACATTCATTTGGAGAGGCAAGAACTAATTAGGGATAGTCAGTATGGCTTTGTATGAGGGAGATGATGTCTCACAAACCTGATTGAGTTTTTTGAGGAAGTAACCAAAAAAATTCTTGAGATCAGTGGTGGACATTGTAACTTGGGCTGTGACTAGGTGCTGCATGGTAGACTAATCAATAAAGTTGGGTCACGTGAGATTCCAGGTGAGTTTGTTAATCGGATACAAAATTGGTTTAACAGCAGGAGACAGAGAATGAGGGTGGAGGGTTATTTTTCAGACTGGAGGCCAGTGACCACAGGAATCGGTACTTGGTCCACTTTTGTTTGTCATTTATATAAATGATTTGGATGAGAATTTAGGAGGCGTGGTTAGTAAGTTTGCGAACGACACCAAAATTGATGGTGTAGTGGACAGTGAAGAAAGCTATCTAAGGTTACAATGGGATCTTGATCAATTGGGTCAATGGGCTGAGGAGTGGAAGATGGAGTTTAATTTGGATAAATGTGAGGTACTGCATTTTGGTACAACAACCAACAGTGGGGCTTATACAGTTAAAGGTAGGGGCATGGGCAGTGTTGTAGAACAGAGGGACCTAGGAGTTCAGCTACATAATCCTTTGAAATGTGCGTCACATGTAGACGGAGTAGTTAAGGAGGTGCTTAGCAACCTTGTCTCTATTGCTCTGACCTTTGAACATAGGAATTGGCGTTATGTTGACAAGGCATTGGTGAGGCCTCTTCTGGAACATTGTGAACAGTTCTGGTGTCACTATTATAGAAAGGATATTATTAAACTGGAGAGGGTTTCCCAGGATGTTGCCAGGAATGGAGGGTTTAAGTTATAAAAATAAACTGGAAAGGTTGGAAACTTTTCCCTGGAGTGTAGGAGGTTGAGGGGTGACCTGATTGAGGTTTATAAAATCATAAGGGTCAAAGATAAAGGTGAATGGCAAAGGTCTTCCCCCCCCCACCACCACCGAGTAGGGTAGTTTATAATTAGGGGGCACCTTTTGTAAGATGCGAGGAGGAAACAGACATGAGGGGCAATTATTTTAACACAGGGAGTGGTTTCATACGTGGAATGAACGGCCAGGGGAAGTGGTGGATGCAGGGGCATCTGCAACATTTAAAAAACATGTGGGTGTGTGTATGAATGGGAAAGGTTTGGAAGGATATGGGCCAGGAATAAGCAGGTGGAATAGTTTAATTTGGGATTATGGTCAATGTGGACTGGTTGGACCAAAGGATCTGTTTCTATGCTGTATGACTCTCTGACCTCTCTATCCCCCTTTTCGGATACTGTGTCGAACCATCATGGTTGTCTATGGCTTGGGTCATCACAGTCAATTTCTCCTTTTATTGCAAAGTGTCAGAATATGTTTGATAATGACCCTGTGAGGCATATTGGGGTATCTTACTGCATTAAAGACATGACAGAAATGCAACGTTTTGCCATTGGAAAAAAATATGACACGGTCTAAATAAACTGCAAGACGTTCTCCACCCATTGGCACTCCCAACCTGGGTCCTGAGTCAATAGTTTTTTTTTATTTTACAAAAACAAATGATCGGTCATTATCCCATTATTGTCCATGGGATCTTGCTGTGTAAAGCTGTCTCCCGTACTGCTTACAGCATTACAATGACTATAATGGCAGTTAAGATGAGTGACTGTCCTTGACATCAGGGAGCCCTCGCAAAACTGGAATCGATGGGAATCAGTGGGAAAACTCTCCGCTGGGAGGAGTCAGACCTGACACATAAAACGATGGTTGTGATTGTTGGAGGTCAGTCACCTCAGCTCCAGGACATCTCTGCAGGAGTTCCTCAGGAGAGTGTCCTAGGCCCAACCATCTTCAGCTGCTTCATCAATGACCTTCCCTCCATCATAAGGTCAGAGGTGGATGTTCACTGATGATTACACAGTGTTCAGCACCATTCACCACTCCTCAGATACTGAAGCAGTCCGTGTCCAAATGCAGCAAGACCTGGACAAGTAACATTCACAACACAAATGCCAGGCTATGACCATCTTCTTCAAAAGAGAATCTAACCTTTGTCCTTTGGCATTCAATGGTATTACCATCACTGAACCCCCCTCCCAGGCATTAGCAACACCCAGGAGTAACTGTTGACCAGAAACTTAACTGGACTCACCACATAAACCCAGCGGCTACAAGAACAGGTCAGAGACTAGGAATCCTGCAGCAAGTAACTCACCTCCTGACACCCCAAAGCCTGTCCACCATCTCCAAGGCACAAGCCAGGAATGTGATTCTGGATGGGGGCAGCTCCAACAACACTCAGGAAGCTCGACACCATCCAGGACAAGGCAGCCCCTGCTTGATTGGCCCCACATCCAGCACCTTCAACATTCACTCACTTCACGATTGGTATTCAGTCACAGCAGCGTGTACCATCACAAAATGCACTGTTGGCTCCTCCAACAGCACCCTCCAAACCTGCAACATCTACTGCCTCATGGACAAGGGCAGCAGGTACGTGGGAACACCACCCCCCTGCAAGGTCCCCTCCAAGCCCCTCACCATCCTGATCTGGAAATATATCGCTCACTGTCACTGGGTCAAAACCCTGGAACTCTCTCTCATTGTGGATCTACCCTCAGCACATGGATTGCAGTGGTTCAAGAAGACAGTCAAGAGCAACTAGGGACAGGCAATAAATGCTGGCCCAGCCAGTGACACCCACATCCTATGAATAAAAAAAAACCTAAACATCAGAAATTCTGTCTTTCCAGCTCAGTCTGTGAGGGTGACACAGCCTGAGTGCTGTCTTGCCTGGAGCCCAGTTGGAGCAGACTGCACACAGTCAGAACATAACTATACACCACGCAGTCTCCTTGTTTATGCATCAACTTCAAAGTCGTCACTTCATACTCACTGCCAATGCCTGCACTTCACTCGGAATGACAACTCTGAATGTCCCAGGGATAAGTGAAGCCTGTGAAAATGTGCCAACCACTCTTAAAGTCCTGCTGCTTTACAACTGTGCCAGTGAAAGCTTTCTGCTCAATCTTCTGCAAATGATCAGTGATTAGTAACAGCTCATTCTCCACAGCTTTAGCCTAAAGATAAATAGCTACTGCCGATGATTTTAATGCGGAATTGCTGATATTGACACATCCAACACCTGGGGTGTGTTGGTTTGAGTCATTGCTGCTCAGCCTGGGAGTCTGACAGGTCATAACATCGATTAATGGACAGCACTGAGTCTAGGCAGCATGGTAATTTGCTATTCTTTCCTCTTGTAAAGCAAGCTCATGACTACACTAATTCTAACGAGGTGTCCAAGAAGACTTTATTTGATGGAGTTAGTGCCAATGGGGAGTGATGAACGTCCGTGTTATACACGACAGGAGATAATGGCTGCTCTGTCAAGGCAACAGTGTTCCCACAAACACCTCAGCCAATCAACGAAACTTCACAAGAGCTTACTTCAGTTTAACCAACTGCCTGGGAATGATGAGAAAGAGTTGTCACCTGTAGTGGGTGCTGGGTAGGCTGACCTCAGACAGGGCCTTTGGTTATTTTAGCTTTCCATGGTTTGGGAGCAGACCCCTGGTGCTTTTGGATTCCAAAGGCCCAGTTTGTTCACATGGAGTTTGGACGAAGGGTTACTAGATTCTAACTCTGTTTCTCTCTTCCTGCAGCCGCTGCCAGTCTTGCTCAGTTTCTCCAGTACTGTCTCTGTTTTGTTTCAGATCTCCAGCATCTACAGGAACTGGCATTGGCCTTGGCTGAGGGTTAATAAACCTCTGGTAGCCCAGTCACGGTCCTCCCAGTCTGTGTCCACAGACACAACCCTCTACCTCATGCTCATGCTGAGAACAGGCCCTGAGCACAACTCTGCTGCCTGATGCCTCACCTGAAATATTGCCCACTCATGATGGGTATGTGTGGGGGTGTGTGGGGGGAGTGGGGGGAGTGGGTGATGGGTGTGTGGGGGGAGTGTGGGGGGAGTGGGTGATGGGTGTGTGGGGGGAGTGGGGGGAGTGGGTGATGGGTGTGTGGGGGGAGTGAGTGATGGGTGTGTGGGGGGAGTGGGTGATGGGTGTGTGGGGGGAGTGGGGGGAGTGGGTGATGGGTGTGTGGGGGGAGTGGGGGGAGTGGGTGATGGGTGTGTGGGGGGAGTGGGTGATGGGTGTGTGGGGGGAGTGGGTGATGGGTGTGTGGGGGGAGTGAGTGATGGGTGTGTGTGGGGGTGTGTGGGGGTGAGTGATGATGGGTGTGTGGGGGGAGTGAGTGATGGGTGTGTGGGGGGAGTGGGTGATGGGTGTGTGGGGGGAGTGGGGGGAGTGGGTGATGGGTGTGTGGGGGGAGTGAGTGATGGGTGTGTGGGGGGAGTGAGTGATGGGTGTGTGTGGGGTTGGGGTGTTGGTGGGTGTGGGCGATGGGTGTGTGTGGGGTTGGGGTGTTGGTGGGTGTGGGTGATGGCTGTGTGTGGGGTTGGGGTGTTGGTGGGAGTGGGTGATGGGTGTGTGTGGGTGATGGGTGTGTGTGGGGTTGGGGTATTTGTGGGAGTGGGTGATGGCTGTGTGTGGGGTTGGGGTGTTGGTGGGAGTGGGTGATGGGTGTGTGTGGGGTTGGGGTGTTGGTGGGTGTGGGCGATGGGTGTGTGTGGGGTTGGGGTGTTGGTGGGTGTGGGTGATGGCTGTGTGTGGGGTTGGGGTGTTGGTGGGAGTGGGTGATGGGTGTGTGTGGGTGATGGGTGTGTGTGGGGTTGGGGTATTTGTGGGAGTGGGTGATGGCTGTGTGTGGGGTTGGGGTGTTGGTGGGAGTGGGTGATGGGTGTGTGTGCGGTTGGGGTGTTGGTGGGAGTGGGTGATGGGTGTGTGTGGGATTGGGGTGTTGGTGGGAGTGGGTGATGGGTGTGTGTGGGGTTGGGGTGTTAGTGGGAGTGGGTGATGGGTGTGTTTGGGATTGGGGTGTTGGTGGGAGTGGGTGATGGGTGTGTGTGGGGTTGAGGTGTTGGTGGGAGTGGGTGATGGGTGTGTGTGGGTGATGGGTGTGTGTGGGATTGGGGTGTTGGTGGGAGTGGGTGATGGGTGTGTGTGGGGTTGGGGTGTTGGTGGGAGTGGGTGATGGGTGTGTGTGGGGTTGGGGTGTTGGTGGGAGTGGGTGATGGGTGTGTTTGGGGTTGAGGTGTTGGTGGGAGTGGGTGATGGGTGTGTGTGGGTGATGGGTGTGTGTGGGATTGGGGTGTTGGTGGGAGTGGGTGATGGGTGTGTTTGGGATTGAGGTGTTGGTGGGAGTGGGTGATGGGTGTGTGTGGGGTTGGGGTGTTGGTGGGAGTGGGTGATGGGTTTGTGTGGGGTTGGGGTGTTGGTGGGGGTGGGTGATGGGTGTGTGTGGGGTTGGGGTGTTGGTGGGAGTGGGTGATGGGTGTGTGTGGGGTTGAGGTGTTGGTGGGAGTGGGTGATGGGTGTGTTTGGGGTTGAGGTGTTGGTGGGAGTGGGTGATGGGTGTGTGTGGGTGATGGGTGTGTGTGGGATTGGGGTGTTGGTGGGAGTGGGTGATGGGTGTGTTTGGGATTGAGGTGTTGGTGGGAGTGGGTGATGGGTGTGTGTGGGGTTGGGGTGTTGGTGGGAGTGGGTGATGGGTGTGTTTGGGGTTGAGGTGTTGGTGGGAGTGGGTGATGGGTGTGTTTGGGATTGAGGTGTTGGTGGGAGTGGGTGATGGGTGTGTGTTTGGGATTGAGGTGTTGGTGGGAGTGGGTGATGGGTGTGTGTGGGATTGGGGTGTTGGTGGGAGTGGGTGATGGGTGTGTGTGTGGTTGGGGTGTTGGTGGGAGTGGGTGATGGGTGTGTGTGGGTGATGGGTGTGTGTGGGGTTGGGGTGTTGGTGGGAGTGGGTGATGGGTGTGTTTGGGGTTGGGGTGTTGGTGGGAGTGGGTGATGGGTGTGTTTGGGGTTGAGGTGTTGGTGGGAGTGGGTGATGGGTGTGTTTGGGATTGAGGTGTTGGTGGGAGTGGGTGATGGGTGTGTGTTTGGGATTGAGGTGTTGGTGGGAGTGGGTGATGGCTGTGTGTGGGGTTGGGGTGTTGGTGGGAGTGGGTGATGGGTGTGTTTGGGGTTGGGGTGTTGGTGGGAGTGGGTGATGGGTGTGTTTGGGATTGAGGTGTTGGTGGGAGTGGGTGATGGGTGTGTTTGGGATTGGGGTGTTAGTGGGAGTGGGTGATGGGTGTGTGTGGGATTGGGGTGTTGGTGGGAGTGGGTGATGGGTGTGTTTGGGGTTGGGGTGTTGGTGGGAGTGGGTGATGGGTGTGTTTGGGATTGAGGTGTTGGTGGGAGTGGGTGATGGGTGTGTGTGGGATTGGGGTGTTAGTGGGAGTGGGTGATGGGTGTGTGTGGGATTGGGGTGTTAGTGGGAGTGGGTGATGGGTGTGTGTGGGATTGGGGTGTTAGTGGGAGTGGGTGATGGGTGTGTGTGGGGTTGGCGTGTTGGTGGGAGTGGGTGATGGGTGTGTGTGGGTGATGGGTGTGTTTGGGGTTGGGGTGTTGGTGGGAGTGGGTGATGGGTGTGTTTGGGATTGAGGTGTTGGTGGGAGTGGGTGATGGGTGTGTTTGGGATTGGGGTGTTGGTGGGAGTGGGTGATGGGTGTGTTTGGGATTGGGGTGTTGGTGGGTGTGGGTGATGGGTGTGTGTGGGGTTGGCGTGTTGGTGGGAGTGGGTGATGGGTGTGTGTGGGTGATGGGTGTGTTAGGGGTTGGGGTGTTGGTGGGAGTGGGTGATGGGTGTGTGTGGGGTTGGCGTGTTGGTGGGAGTGGGTGATGGGTGTGTGTGGGTGATGGGTGTGTTTGGGGTTGGGGTGTTGGTGGGAGTGGGTGATGGGTGTGTGTGGGGTTGGCGTGTTGGTGGGAGTGGGTGATGGGTGTGTGTGGGTGATGGGTGTGTTTGGGGTTGGGGTGTTGGTGGGAGTGGGTGATGGGTGTGTGTGGGGTTGGGGTGTTGGGGTGTTGCAGGGGTGGGGGTCAGGGTGTTGAAGGAATCTCTCAGGAATGTGGATGTTGTGATCCTATCACCTTCCTGAGCTCTCAGTCTGAGACGGGCAGACCATTGGTTTTGGGAAAAGTCCTTTTCAATAAAACACAGAGGGAATGGGAGACAGAGAGAGAGAGAGAGACAGAGAGAGAGAAACAGACAGGCAGACAGAGAGAGAGGTGTCTGGGGATGTAAAATGATTTGTAACAAATGCCTCCTATCTCTCTCCTTGTCTACGTGAAGCCCAGTTGATAAGATTAGGTCTATCAGGGACCGAATGGACAGACAAATAGCGAATATTCAACACCAGCGTGTTGCTCAGAAATCCAGATCACCTGTGAGACAGACAGAGGTGATTAAAACATCTCCAAAGTCCCCGTGAAGGGGTAACACACAAAGGCTAAATGCTCCAAAACCATCCACTGGACGTCAGGTTGGGCACTTCAAACCCAGCTCTGGGTAAAGAGGGTGTGCCAGGCCGGTGGGCTGAGGAGGGTGGGGGAGAGACAGATGTGGATGGTGTGGCTCCCAGACAGGAAGCTGTGAGCTGCACATGTGAAACCCAAAGGTCAGATCCACAGGACAAAGACACAATCACACTGTTTCAGATACAGGACAGTACCCAGGGAATCGGGGATATCGAACCTCCTGGACAATCCTGCACACCATATTAAAGCACAGAATTGTTACAGTGCAAACTGAGGCCGTTCAGCCCACTGTCCTTGGACCAGTTCTATCACTGAGAGCCAATCCCCTGCCTTTTCCTTGTATATCATTTCTATCCGAATACCCATCCAAATGCCCGTCTTGAATGCCTCAGTTGAATTTGCCTCTCCCACCTTTCCAGGATGTACATTCCACACCCCATCTACTTGCTGGGTGAGGAAGTTCTTTCTCACTTCACTCTTGCTTGACTTTCACATCATTTAAAATCCATGCCCCCCTCCCCACCTTGTTCCTGTTCATTTTACAAGGGGGAAGGGGCACAGTTTCTCCCTCTCTATTCTGTCCAGGAGCACACCCCCATCAGATCACCCTCTCCTTCTCTCCAAGGGGAACAGCCCCAAGCTCTTCAATCCACCCTCATCTATTCAGTTTCTCATCCCTGGAAGAATGAAGGGAGAGTAGATTTTTATCGGAAGGGAATGGGAGAATGATTGCAGGGACAGATGTTGAAGACAATCAGGATCTATAAACACCAATCAGAGCTAACAAATCCAACCGGCAACTCAGGAGAAACAGCTTGACCCCGTGAGTGGTGGGAATGTGGAATTCTCTCCTACAGCAAGAATCAATACCGCGGGAAAATCCGGGTCAACATGAGGAAGCAGGAACACACCGAGCTGTGACTGGGAGAGAGGAAGTAAAGCGAGAGGTGCAGCAGAGAGCCAGCAGGGATGAGTTGGGTTGAATGTCCCGTTTCTATGCTGTAAGGATATGGAGGACCTATACACAGAGCTATTAATACAAATGCATGATGGTGCCTGGAATAGGAAAAAGGGAGCTGGAAAATAGGGCAAGTATAATTGAAAAGGGTTGAATGGCCTTCCATAATTCAGGGAATCAGTGCCTACAACTTTCAGATTTCAGAAGGGGACAAACTGACAACTCTGAGCTTCCACATCCATCAGAAAAATACTCAGGCGATCCACAAGTGATCTCTGTTAACCTGGACACAAGTCAATCTCTGGATTTAATTCATTTATAGATTCCTAGAAAATTACAGACCATTCAGTCCATTGTAACTGCACTGACTCTTTGACAGTACGGTCTTGCGAATGCCCAATTCTTGTCAGTAAACCTGATCCCTCCAGCACCTGTCCAATTCCTTTCTCATTGAACCTTCTCAGGTGCAACCTCCGAGTTCTGTCTCCCCTCTCAATCTCAAACTGACGGTGTAACTGTTATAAAGGGTTCTCGGCAGCATGGTCCAACCGACTGACAGAGGGATCCTCACTGGGCACTTCCTTGCCACCACAGCCGCTGGCACAATACTGACTCTGAGTTCCTCAGCCATTGGTGGTCTCCCCTTTCTTTTAACTGGGCTCTTCTTTATTTAATTCATTCACGGGATCAGGGTGTCACTGGCTGGACCAGTATTTATTACCCATCCCTAATTACCCAGAGGGCAGTTAAGAGTCAACCCCATTTGCTGAGAGTCTGGAGTCATGTGTAGGCCAGACCAGGTAAGGATGGCAGTTTCCTTCCCTAAAGAGCATTAATGACCCAGATGGGATTTTCCAGCAACCATTAGACTCTTAATTCCAGATTTTTATCAAATTCAAATTTCACCATCTGCCTTGGGGGATTTGAAGCAGGGTCCCCAGACAGTCCGCACTGCTATTAGATCAGAAACAATCACACCACATCCTGTTGGTCAGTACTTATCTAATTAATCCACAACAATATTAGTTACTGAGTAGACCATTACCTGGCTCCCTGGATTGATCATCTAGTATTGACAGCACGAGGTCATTGCCGCTCCCATATTAAGGCAATACACAGAAATGGAACTCAATCTGAAAGCAGATCATTAGGCAGGGCTGGTCTGATCATTGGTTCCTCGCCTTCTTGCCTCTCCTAGTGATGAACTAATTCAGTTCATTCAGCTCGGTAGCTCAAATATTATTTAGTGTCTCAATTAGACAGGGACTGATGAACAGGATGTGGTGTGATTGTTTCTGATCCAATATCAGTGTGTACTTTTGAGGTACAATGACAGGAGCTGCCCTGTTATTGAAAGTGGAAATAATAGGACCATCACTCTCTCATCTCCATTTCACCCTGAGCAATCTCCAAGGCTTTTCATTATCCAACCGAAGAATGACAGGTGAAAGCAGCCTGTCAGCTCTGAGAGGGAGATGTGGGGAGGGAACAGGAAAAAGCTTTTCAAATTACACACTCGCTATCTCTCCAAAAATCCATGACTGAACCTTATATTTTACAGAATAATTGCAACGATATGGATCTGGGAGTGTTTGATGGGAACAGTGTAGAGGGAGCTTTACTCTGTATCTAACCCCGTGCTGTCCCTGTCCTGGGAGTGTTTGACGGGGACAGTGTAGAGGGAGTTTTACTCTGTATCTGACCCCATGCTGTCCCTGCCCTGGGAGTGTTTGATGGGTACAGTGTAGAGGGAGCTTTACTCTGTATCTAACCCCATGCTATCCCTGTCTGGGGAGTGTTTGACGGGGACAGTGTAGAGGAAGTTTTACTCTGTATCTGACCCCATGCTGTCCCTGCCCTGGGAGTGTTTGATGGGGACAGTGTAGAGGGAGCTTTACTCTGTATTTAACCTCGTGCAGTCCCTGTCTGGGAAGCATTTGATGAGGGAACGGTGTAGAGAGAGTTTTAGTCTGTATCTAACCCTGTGCAGTCTTTGTTCGATGGGTGTTTGATGGAATATTAAATACAGGAAATTGTTTTCAATCACCCCATTGAGCCTGGACCTTATCAAGTAAACAAATCAGAACATCATGGCCACAAATTTCGAAGAAACTCGTACCTTTTCTGTGTTCAATCTGACAGCAGCTGATGAATCACAAAAACTCGATTCTGGAGAGCAGAATTAGACTTACATTGTACACGCGATGGGTGACTGTCAGATGCTGAGGGGTAGTGAAGGTGACCTATGAAGATCTGTGTCATTACGAGAGTGTGAAGAGATGTGTTTCTAACACCTACTGAATCCCTGGGGCTTTGTAATATCCCCGCACAACCTGTGAAAGTGTGAAGTGTGTTCCTGAATCTGTGTTCCCCAAAGGGCTCATTGACTTGTCAGATGATTACTCAGACCTGTTTCTTTGAGTCTGCTCTGAGTGCGCTGACAGCAAAAGGGTTGGGTGGAAGGGGATGGAAGAAAGGCAGCAAATACAGAGATATCTCCGAGTGGACTGTTTCATTCCACACTGCCCTGTCAAACAGCAGTGAGGGTCTACAGGCACAAGCAAAGGACATTGACTGGAACAATTCCAAAATCCTCCACTGAAAAAGAAAATAATAACTTACATACAGGACTAGACTTTGTGCTTAAAGGGCAAGGTCAGAATTCAGGCTTGATCCTCCTGAAATTACTGGAAACTGGGTCATAGAGTCAGAGAGAGATGTACAGCAGGGAAACAGACCCCTCGGTCCAACCTGTCCATGCCGACCAGATATCCCAACACAATCTAGTCCCATCTGCCAGCACCCGGCCCATATCCCTCCAAACCCTTCCTATTCATATACCCATCCAAATGCCTCTTAAATGTTGCAATTGTACCAGCCTCCACCACATCCTCTGGCAGCTCATTCCATACACGTACCACCCTCTGTGTGAAAAAGTTGCCCCTTAGGTCTCTTTTATATTTTCCCCTCACACCCTAAACCTATGCCCTCTAGTTCTGGACTCCCCCACCCCAGGGAAAAGACTTTGTCTATTTATCCTATCCATGCCCCTCATAATTTTGTAAACCTCTATAAGGTCACCTCAGCCTCTGACGCTCCAGGGAAAACAGCCCCAGCCTGTTCAGCCTCTCCCTATAGCTCAAATCCTCCAATCCTGGCAACATCCTTGTAAATCTTTTCTGAACCCTTTCAAGTTTCACAACATCTTTCCGATAGGAAGGAGACCAGAATTGCACGCAATAGTCCAACAGTGGCCTGACCAATGTCCTGTACAGCCGCAACATGACCTCCCAACTCCTGTACTCAATACTCTGACCAATAAAGGAAAGCATACCAAACACCTTCTTCACTATCCTATCTACCTGCGACTCCACTTTCAAGGAGCTAGGAACCTGTACTCCAAGGTCTATTTGTTCAGCAACACTCCCTAGGACCTTCCCATTAAGTGTGTAAGTCCTGCTAAGATTTGCTTTCCCATAATGCAGCACCTCGCATTTATCTGAATTAAACTCCATCTGCCACTTTTCAGCCCATTGGCCCATCTGGTCCAGATCCTGTTGTAATCTGAGGTACCTCTCTTCGCTGTCCACTACACCTCCAATTTTGGTATCATCTGCAAACTTACTAACTGTACCTGTTATGCTCACATCCAAATCATTTATGTAAGTGACAAAAAGTAGTGGACCCAGCATGTCAATGACCAATGGCATGGTCAGGATTGTTGGGGGCTGGGAGTTCACAAGTGCAGGGTCCCATGATGACAGCTGCCTTCACCCTGTACTGAGGCAATGCCTGATTCTGGCTATTGCCCCTTAAAGAGCCTCCCATTATCAGACTGGCAGCCGTCATGCTCATCCACCCCATGTGGGCAGACACTCCCCTATGTGTATTTACAATTCCAATGTGGATGGGAGCTAATGTGCTTGGCACAGAATCTCTGTGACTCTATAATCTGTACATCTCTATGACTCTATGACTCTATAACTCACACGGAGTCCGAGTTCCTGTTGGCTGCTTATGGACACAGGGCTAGTTTCCTCTCACCTTGAACTGTCAGCATTCACCAATCTGCTCTGAAATACGATGTTGCTTCGATGGTTGGGGAGGGAGAGAACAGGACACCCGTCATCATAGAGTACTTCCAATCTCTCGCTGTGTTTATGTGAGACGGTTTGGACCACACTTATTGGGAATAAAGTTCCTCCATCCACAGGGAGTCTCCCAGCCCTCTCTGTCTAAATGGTCCATGCCCTACTGTTTAGAGGATTACCTCAGAACATTGGTTGGGACATCTTAAGATGCATAAAGGTGGATAAATCCCCAGGACCTGATCAGGTGGATCTTAGAACTCTGGGGAAGTGATTGCTGGGCCCCTTGTTGAGATATTTGTGTCAGCGATAGTCACAGGGTGAGGTTGGCTAATGTGGTTCCATTATTGAAGAAAGTTGATAAGGAAAAACCAGGGAACTAGGGATCAGAGAACCTGATATCAGTGGTGGATAAGTTGTTGGAGGGGATCCTGATGTACATGTTTTTGGAAAGGGAAGGACTGATTAGTGAGAATTAACATGGCGTTGTGTGTGGGAAATCATGTTTCACTAAATTGATGGAGATGATGTGTACCGTGGTCAAGGAGACTGCTCTCAGATACTGAATGATTTCTCTCTATCTCCCTCTCTCTCTCTCACACACACACACACTCTCACTCACACACTCAGACACAGACACACACACATATATACACACACACAGACTCACGCGCACACACACACACTCACGCACACACACACACATTCACTCACACAGACACACACACACAGACCCACTCACTCACACACACACAGACACACATGCATGCACACACATACACACACAGATGCACACACGCACAGACACACACACAGACTCTCACACACACAGACGCACACAAATACACTCACACACACACACACACTCAATCACTCACTCACACACACACACACACACACTCAATCACTCACTCTCACACACACACACACTCAATCACTCACTCACACACACACACACACTCAATCGCTCACTCTCACACACACACACACACTCAATCACTCAATCACTCACTCACACACACACACACACACAGACCCACTCACTCACACATACACAGAGCCACTCAGACACACACATAGAGACCCACTCTCTCTCTCACATACACACACACACCTGGAAAAACCATCTGTACAGATAAGTCTCCGGCTATTTTTCTGTGTTGTAAAACCTATCAGCGCAAAAGCCGAATTTCACTTTAGTCGCGACATGAGTATAATGAAGAGAAACAGTCCCGAATGAATGATGAAGTTGCTTATTGCTATATTCCTGTCAACATGGAGAACATTTCACGATCTACCCTTATGGTTTCACTAGAAAATGTCAACTTCCAAATTTTGTGCACTCTAGACAACAACAAATTTACATTTATATCGCGCCTTTAATTCCCATAATGTCTCAGTGCTTTTCAAGGAACAATTTATTGTCAAACAAATTGCTGACACCAAGGCACACAGAGGATGCTAGCACAGTTAGCATGGGTATTAGATGTTTTAGGAGGTATACATATAAATCCCTACGCTGCTACGGGAACTGAGTGATGAGATTGCTGGGGCCCTGCCGAATATATTTAACACTTTGCTGGCCACAGGTGAAGTGTCGAATGACTGGAGGATCGCTAATGTGATTCCTTTGTTCAAGAAGGACAGCAGGGATAGGCCAGGTAATTACAGAGCAGATAGTCTGACAGCAGGGGAAGGGAAATTAATTGGAAAATATTGTTTGGGCCAGGACTGATCAACACTTAGAAAGGCAGGGATTGATCAGGGACGGTCAGCATGGATTGGTTGGGGGAAGATCCTATCTGACTAATTTAATTGGGTGTTTTGAAAAAATGGCTAAATACATCGATGAGTGTCATGCAGTTGATGTGGCTCACATAGACTTTAACTTGGTCCCACATTAAAGGCTGATCCAAAAGGAAAGTGCCCATGGGATCCAAAGCAAGTTGGCGAACTTGATCCAAAGCCAGCTTCCTGATAGGATTTATAGGGGGATGGTGGAGGGAGGTGTCTGTGATTGGAATTACAGGGGGATGGTGGAGGGAGGTGTCTGTGATTGGAATTACAGGGGGATGGTGGAGGGAGGTGTCTGTGATTAGAATTACAGGGGGATGGTGGAGGGAGGTGTCTGTGATTGGAATTACAGGGGGATGGTGGTGGAAGGTGTCTGTGATTGGAAGTCTCCAGTGCACCACAGGAATCGGTGCTGGGACCCTTGCTGCTTGTTATGTACGTTTCTGATTTGGATGGGAATATGGAATGTATAATGAGTAATTTTTTAAATGACACAAAATCATTGTTGATAATGAGGATGGTCTCAGGCTACAGTCTGATATTGATCAGCTGTTAAATTGGGCAGAACAATGGCAGATGGAATTTAATTTTGATGTATGCAAGGTGATGCATTTTGAAAGGTCTAATAAGGGAAGGCTATACACAATGAATGGTCGGTATTAAGGGCCTTTGGTTTGCAAGACCATAGAATGTGTCATCACAGGGAGAGAGGGTGAGGAAGGAGGCAGATGGAATGCTTGACCTCCTTGAATCTAGGAACAAGGAAGTCTTGTTACAACTTTATAAAACATTGGTTAGACCACAGGTGGAATACTGTGGGTAGCCCTGGTCGCCACACTATCGGAAGGATGGGATTACACTGGAGATAGTGCAGAGGAGATTCACCAGGATGGTGCCTGGGATAGAAAGTCTTAGTTATGAGGAGAGACGGGATAGGCAGGGTTTGTATTCCCTGGATCAGAGGGGGCTGAGTGGAGGGATCTGAACGAGGTGTGCAGAATTATGAGAGGTAAAGATAGAGGAGATTATGAGAATCTCCTCCTCAGGCCAGATGTGACTAAGAGCAGAGGATGTGAGTTTAAGGTGAGGAGTAAATCGTTTAGAAGGGACCTGAGAAAGACACTTTCACCAAGAGGGTGGTACAATATTGGAAGGTCTGTCTGAGAAGGGGGGAGTGGGGTGGGGGGGGTGTGAGGGAGTCAGGTACTCCCCAACATTTCAGAAGCATCTGGATGGGCCCTTAAAATGCCAGGGTAGGCTATGGTCATGTTCAGGGAAATGGGATTAGTGATGTTTGATGCTTGTTGGTGGACACAGACATGGTGGGCCGAAGGGCCTGATTTGTCGAGCTCCAGGCCCAGGCTGCGAAAGGCAGAGTCACCGATGCTGCGCAGATTGAGCACACAGGGTAAGGTCTGGAGGACTACAGCAATCTCGGAAGGTGTTCAGACTGTGCGGAGATTACTGCTAAAGGGAACAGGCGGGTCACAAGAGGGAGAATCACAACATTGGGGAGGCGCTGGGCTGCAAGCCATTGTAGACGAGGGAGCACAGGGTGTGAATGGGAGTTGGACAGCGAACAACAGAGATTTGGGTGAACTTGATGATGGGGTAGGCGTTTTGTGAGCTGTCCAGGAAGAAAGTGTTGGAATATTCATGCCTGGAGTACAATACCCCAGAGTGAAAGTAGAAGAGGAATAGATCAGAATGAATGAGCTAGCTTCCCCTGTCCCGATGGCATAACCTCTTGCGGAGAGCCAATCATACAGCAGATTGTGTTTGATGTGACAGTGGTATTGTGCTCAGACTGATGGCATTCCCCATCACTGGTCTGGAACATTGAGCTGAAAACCATAAGGCACTGTGGATGCTGCAAATCAGAAACAGGGAGAGAGATTGCTGGAAAAGCTCAGCAGGTCTGGCAGCGTCCGTGGAGAGAGATCAGAGTTTTGAGGTAGGGTCACTCGACACGAAACGTTAACTCTGATTTCTCTCCACAGATACTGCCAGACCTGCTGAGCTTTTCCAGTAATTTCTGTGTTTGTGGTTTCTGAGCTGTCTCACTTGTAGTTGCTTCACGTCAACGTTGGCCAACTCCAAATTCGTAACCAGGAGTTGAAAAAAAAAGGTTAGAATTGAAATGAGAACCTGAAATGTTCCATCCCTGAAATATCTGCTCACGTGTTCCCTCTGCCTGAATCCCCCTTCAGTCTAACCCCACAGCAAATACTTCAGCAATTCCGAGCAAACTCCAGTGCCTCCCAATATCCTGCCCACCCTCACTCACTCTCTCTCTTCCTCTCTGCTGTCATATTCTCAAAGAACATCAAATATTTCAAATCCATGGCTCTGGTGAGGAGAGAAACTAAAGCACAGGAGCAGTCAATATGGGGTCAGGGTGCTGGCTATGGGGAACAGGTCAGAGTGTGGGGGTGGGTGGGGGTGAAGGGGAGTAGGTGGAGGGAAGGGGGTGGGTGAGGAAAAGGGGGTGGATGGGGGAAGGGAAATTGGTGGGGGAAGGAGAGTGGGTGGGGCAAGGGGAGTAGGTGAAAGGGGGCGTGGATGAGAGGAAAGGCCTATGGGGAGGTTGAGCAGAGCCGTCCTGCCCTCAGGTTGAGGGTGTGCTCGATACCGAGGGGGAGATTAATCCGTGGGTGTGAAAAGGAAAAGACGTCCTATTCCAAGGTCCTTTCTGGCCTTGAGGTGGAGGTGGAATCCCATTGTGAAAGGAATCAGAAGGAGATGGAAGAACTTTGTGTGAACACCCACACAACAAATAAACAATGGGTGAAGCATGGTCACAGGAGCTTGAAAAATCGTTCCCTGAACCCATTCAACTGCTGTACACTCCCATTACAATCTGTCACATTTCTTCCCTTTGCTCTTTTGGTTTACCTGTAGACTCACACACACACACACACACACACACACAGACTCTCACACACTCACACACTCACACACACACACTCACACACAGACTCACACACTCACACACACACACTCACACACACACACAGACACACATAGACTCACACACACACACACACACACACTCTCACACACAGACTCACTCACACACAGACTCACACACACACACAGACACACCCACGCACCCACACACACACACACACATGCACATACACAGAGACACACACACACACACACAGACACACCCACACACACACACATACACACACACACAGACTCACATACACATACACACATACACACTCACACACACACAGACACACCCACACACACATACACACAGACACTCACATACACACACACACACCACACAGACAGACTCACACACCACACAGACAGACTCACACACAGACAGGCTCACACACAGACAGGCTCACTCACACACAGACACACAGACAGACAGACTCACACACACACACACACACTCACACACACACACACAGACACACATAGACTCACACACACACACACACACTCTCACACACAGACTCACACACACACAGACTCACATACACACACTCACACACACACACAGACACACCCACGCACCCACACACACACACACACAGGCACATACACAGAGACACACACACACAGACACACCCACACACACATATACACACACACACAGACTCACATACACATACACACATACACACTCACACACATACAGACACACACATACACACAGACACTCACATACACACACACACACCACACAGACAGACTCACACACCACACAGACAGACTCACACACAGACACACACACAGACAGGCTCACTCACACACAGACACACAGACAGACAGACAGACTCACACACACACAGACACACACACACACAGACAGACTCACACACAGACAGACTCACACACACACACACACACACAGACTCACACACACACACACACACACACAGGCAGACACACACAGACAGACACACACAGACAGACACACACAGACAGACAGACAGACTCACACACAGACAGACACACACACAGACACACACAAACAGACTCACACACAGACAGACACACAGACAGACTCACACACACACACAGACTCACACACAGACAGACACACACACAGACATACACACACACAGACATACACACACACCACACACAGACAGACTATCTCTCACACACACACACAGACAGACTCACACACACACACCACACACAGACAGACTCACACACACAGACTCAAACAGACACACACACAGACTCACACACACAGACTCACACACACACAGACACACACACACCTACACAGACACACGCACACACAGACTCACACGCACACAGAGACTCACACCCACACAAACTCACACTCACTTACACACACACCCACACACACAGACTCACACACACACCCCCACACAGACTCACACATACAGACACATACACACAGACACTCATGTACACACAGACTCACACTCACACACACAGAGACTTATACACACACAGACACACACACCCACACAGACTCACAAACAGACACACAAACACCCACACAGACTCACACTCACACACACCCACACACACAGACTCACACACACACACAGTCTCACGTACACACAGACACACACCCGCACACCCACACACTCACAGACAGACACACAAACACCCACACAGACTCACACTCACACACAGACACACACACACAAAGACTCACACTCACACAGACTCACACAACCCACACACACCCACAGAGACTCACACAGACTCACACATACATACACACATACAGACTCACACACAGACAGACACAGACTCACACACACACAGACTCACATACGCACACTCACACACATACACACATACAGAGACACACACACAGACTCTTACACACAGACTCACACACACACAGAGACTCACACACACATACATACACAAACACATACAGACAAATACACACAGGCAAACACACAGACACATACACACTCACACACAGACAGACACACACACCCACACAGACACACACACACCCACACAGACTCTCACACACAGACTCAGACATACACACACACACAGACTCACACACCCACACAGACACACACCCACACAGACACACAGACAGACACACAAAAACTCATACAGACTCACACACACACACACACACACACACAATCACACACAGTCTCTCACACACACAGACACACACAGATGCACCTACACACAGACACAAACAGACACACACACACAGACTCACACCCACAGACACACACATAGAGACAGACTCACACAGATAGACTCACACACAACCCACACAGACTCACACTCACGCACACTCACACTCACACACAGATGCACCCACACACAGACACCCACACAGACTCACACACACACCCCCACACACACAGACAGACGCACAAACAGACACACCCACACCCACACAGACTCACACTCACTCATACACACAGACACACACACCCACACACACAGACTCACACACACAGACTCACACAGACACATACACACAGACTCACGTACACACAGACTCACACTCATACAGACTCACACACACAGATACACACACACCCACACAGACTCACATACACACACAGACTCACACACAGACTCACATACAGACACACACAGACTCACACACACACAGACTCACAAACAGACACACAAACACCCACACAGACTCACACTCACACAGACTCACACACACAGACACACACACACCTACACAGACACACGCACACACCGACTCACACGCACACAGAGATTCACACACACACAGACTCACATGCACACAGACACACGCACACACTGACTCACACGCACACAGAGATTCACACACACAGACTCACACACACACAGACTCACACACACAGACTCACAAACAGACACACCAACACCCACTCACACACACACACCCACACACACAGACTCACACACACACATACAAACACACACAGACTCACATACAGACACACACTCATACACACAGACACACACACAGACACACACACACACAGACTCACACACAGATACACACACACAGACAGGCACGTACACACAGACTCACATACACACAGACTCACACACAGACACACACACATACACACAAACAGACACACAGACTCACACACACATACAGACACACAAACACCCACACAGACTCACACTCACACACACACACACACACCTACACAGACTCACACTCTCACACACACACACACACAGACTCACATGCACACAGACACACACCCGTACACCCACACACTCACAGACAGACACACAAACACCCACACAGACTCACACTCACACACACACACCCACACAGACTCACACACACAGACACACACATAAAGACTCACACAACCCACACAGACTCAAACTCACACACACACAGACACATACAAAAAGACTCACACTCACACACACACACACAGACTCCCACACAGACTCACACAACCCACACACAGACACACACACACACACAGACTCTCACACACACAGACTCTCACAGACTCACACACACAGACTCACACACCCACACAGACTCACACATACAGAGACACACACACAAACACACACACAGAGACCCTCACACACACAGACAAACACACAAAGACAAACACACACACTAACACACACACATACACATGCACACTCACACACAGACAGACACGCACACAGACACACACACAGACACACACACACACAGACACAAACACACTCACACTCACACACCCACCCACACAGACTCACACACACACACACACACACGCAGACAAACACACGCGCAGACACACACACACCCACACAGACTCTCACACACACACACACTCACACACAGACTCTCTCACACACAGCCACGCACACAGATGCACCCACACACAGACACAAACAGACTCACACACACAGACACCCACACAGCCACACAGACTCACACAGACAGACTCACACACAACCCACACAGACACACACAGACCCACACACAGACACACCCACACACAGACTCACAAACAGACACGCACACCCCCCACAGACTCACACTCACACACACTCAGACAGACACTCACACACACAGACACACACACACTCCCACACACTCCCACAGACAGACTCACTCACACGCACACAGACTCACACACACACATACACACACGCACACACAAACACACACAGACTCACACACACACACATCCACACACGCACACACAGACACACACACACTCACATACACACTCACACACACAGACTCACTCACACACACAGAGACACACACACAGACACACAGACTCTCACACACACAGACTCTCACACACACAGACTCTCACACACAGACAGAGACACACACAGACTCACTCACACAGACTCACTCACACACAGACACATACACACACGCACACACAGACTCACACGCAGACTCACACACAGAATAAAACACAGACTCAAACACAGACACACACACAAACACACACAACCCACACAAACCCAGAGACTCACACACACATAGACTCGCACATACACACACACATACAGACTCACACACACACACAGACTCCCACACAGACTCACACAACCCACACACACCCACAGAGACTCACACACACACAGACTCACACATACACACACACATACAGACTCACACACACACAGACACACACTCACACAGACTCACATACGCACACTCACACACATATACAGAGACACACACACAGACTCACACACACACAGAGACTCACACACACAGAGACTCACACACACAAACACACACACAGAGACTCACACACAGAGACTCACACACACAGAGACAAACACACACAGACAAACACACAGACACATACACACTCACACACAGACACACACAGACACACACAGACAGACACACACAGACACACACACACCCACACAGACTCACACACACAGACTCAGACATACACACACACAGACTCACACACACACATAGACTCACACTCACACAGACACACACCCACACACCCACACAGACAGACTCACAAACAGACACACAAAAACTCACACAGACTCACACACACCACACACACTCACACACAGACTCACACACACAGACACACACACAGATGCACCCACACACAGACACAAACAGACACACACACAGACTCACACATAGAGACAGACTCACACAGACAGACTCACACACAACCCACACAGACTCTCACTCACGCACACTCACACACATACACACACACACTCACACACAGACGCACCCACACACAGACACCCACACACACCCACACAGACTCACACACCCACCCACACACAGACTCACCAACAGACACACACACCCCCCCACAGACTCACAAACAGACACACACACCCCCCACAGACTCACACACACACGCAGACTCACACACACACCCCCACACACATAGACAGACGCACAAACAGACACACCCGCACCCACACAGACTCACACTCACTCATACACACAGACACACACACCCACACAGACTCACACACACACAGACTCACACACAGACTCTCACACACACCCCCATATAGACACACACATAGAGACACCCACCCACACAGACTCACACACACAGACTCACACAGACACACACACACAGACTCACGTACACACAGACTCACACTCACACACAGAGACTCACACCCACACAGACTCACACACACAGATACACACCGACTCTCACACACACAGACACACACACACCCACACAGACCCACACACACACAGACTCACACATACACAGACTCACAAACAGACACACAGACTCACACTCACACAGAGTCACACACACAGACACACACATGCGCACACAGACTCACACGCACACAGAGATTCACACGCACACAGACGCACACACAAAGACTCACACACACACCGACTCTCTCTCACACACACACACAGACTCACACACAGACAGACTCACAAACAGACAGACTCACAAACAGACACACCCACACCCACACAGACTCACACTCACTCACACACACACACAGACTCACACACACACACACATACAAACACATACAGACTCACACACAGACTCACACACACACCCCCACACAGACACACACTCATACACACAGACACACACACAGACAGACACACACACAGACTCACGTACACACAGACTCACACACACACAGATACACACACACAGACAGGCACGTACACACAGACTCACATACACACAGACTCACGCACACAGACTCACACACATACACACAAACAGACACACAAACACCCACACAGACTCACACTCAGACACACACACACACAGAGACTCACGTACACACAGACACACACCCGTACACCCACACACTCATAGACAGACACACAAACACCTACACAGACTCACACTCACACACACACACACAGACACACACACACAGACACACACACACAGACTCCCACACAGACTCACACAACCCACACAGACTCTCACTCACACACACACAAACACACACATACAGACTCACACACACACAGACTCACACACGCACACTCACACACATACCCACATACAGACTCACACACACACAGACTCACACACAAACACACACACAGACTCACACACACAGAGACCCTCACACACACAGACAAACACACACACAAACACATGTACACTCACACACAGACACACACAGATAGACACGCACACAGACACACACACACACAGAGACACACACACAAACACACACACAGACTCACAAACAGACACACAAAAACTCACAGACTCACATACACACACTCACACACAGACTCTCACACACACAGCCACGCACACAGATGCACCCACACACAGACACAAACAGACTCACACACACAGACTCACACACACAGACACCTACACACAGACACCCACACACAGACACACACATAGAGACAGACTCACACAGACAGACTCACACACAACCCACACAAACTCACACTCACACAGACACACATACACACACAGACGCACCCACACACAGACACACCCACACACAGACTCACAAACAGACACACACACCCCCGACAGACTCACACTCACACACACTCAGACACTCACACACACAGACACACTCACACACACACTCACACACACACAGACACACACAGACAGACTCACACAGACAGACTCACTCACACACAGACACACACAGACACTCACACACACAGACTCTCACACACAGACTCTCACACACAGACAGAGACACACACAGACTCACTCACACACAGAGACACACACACAGACACAAACACACACGCACATGCAGACTCACACACAGACTCAAACACAGACACACACACAGACACACACACACACAGTCACACACACAGTCACACACACAGTCACACACACAGACACATACACATACAGACTCGCACACACACGCAGACTCACATACACACTCACATACACCCCCACACAGACACCCACAGACTCTCACACACACACAGACTCACACATACACAGACTCACACTCACACACACACACACCCACACAGACTCACAAACAGACACACAAACACCCACACAGACTCACACTCACATACACACACAGACTCACACTCACCCACACACACGCATCCACACAGACTCACACACACAGACACACACACCCACAAAGACTCACACAGACAACCCACACAGACTCACACACACACTGTCACACACACAGACTCTCTCACACACACACAGACAGACAGACACACAGACAGACACACACACTCACACATAGACTCACACACACACACACACACACACACAGACTCTCACACACGCAGACTCACACCCACACCCACAGACTCTCTCACACACACAGACTCACACATACACAGACTCACACTCACACACACAGACACACAACCACACACACAGACTCACAAACAGACACACAAACACCCACACAGACTCACATGCAACCACACACACAGACACACAGTCATCCACACAGACTCACACTCACACACATACCCATAGACACACACACACAGACTCACACACACACAGACACACACACACAGAGGGTCACACACAGACACACACATACACACAGACTCACACACGCAGACTCACACACACGCAGAGTCATACACACACAGAGTCACACACACACATACACACACACAGACTCACACACACACAGACTCACACACACACAGACTCACACACACACAGACTCACACACACACAGTCTCCTGTCATCAGCCCTGAAGGCCATGCTTCAAAGTAGATTCAGTGATGAACAATTGCTGTCCTTCACAGATCACAATCAAACAACTGCAGCATAAAGTGAGCTTTATCTGAACAAACATTTGGATAAATCGAACAGCAGAAAAACTACTTTTACCAGAAACCACAGACTTTCTATTGGCAGAGGTCTGAGAATGGGGGGACTGCAACAGAATCTGTAGTTAACTTCCGTTATTCAATATTTAGGATTTTTAAAAACATCAAATGCGTTTCTTCAACAATATCCTGCTCTTCTCACTCCCTAAGGAAAGACTGGGTAGTTGGGATTGGATGGTGACCAGGATTGATGGGGTTAATCTGAGGAGTTTATCGTGTGTTGATAGACTTGAGCCATCCTGTCCCCAATCTGATGTCTCTCCCCCACCCCACACCCCCACATCCCTCTGCCCCACACCCCTACCCCTCATCCCTCTCCCCCACCCCACACCTCTCTGCCCCACCCCCACATCCTTCTGCCCCACACCTCCACTCCTCATTCCTCTCTCCAACCCCACATCCCTCTCCCCCACCCCACACCCCCACATCCCTCTGCCCCACACCCCTACCCCTCATCCCTCTCCCCCACCCCACATCCCTCTGCCCCACACCCCCACCCCTCATCCCTCTCCCCACCTCACATCCCTCTCCCCCACCCCACACCCCCACATCCTTCCCCCCCCTACCCAACAGTGAAAATGTCTGACTGACCCTGGGCCAGCTGACACTACAGTTGGTCCCAGTGTGAAGGGTGGGCTACCCTCTGATAATACCGGGGTCTCACCCACAGCGTTAAGCGAGAGAGAGGAGGAACTCTGAGGGGAATAAAGCTGCTTCCATGGATCTGACTTTACTCAAGGGACTGAAATATCTCTGTGATATCACTCTCACATCACCACATACCTGGAAGCTCAGAGCCACCCCTTCAGTCCCACACTCGGTCTGCTGGGATTGGCATGAACAGATTACTGAGTCAAAGGGCTCCCTTACACTGTACTGCAGCTGCTCTGAGGAGGTAGGTATGTACCCAGTCTGAGTTTCCTCAGTAACCCTTTCATCCTCTGATACTCCACACAATGTTGCAGCAAACAAACGATTGCCTGGGAATGGTGCATGTCTGAGCATCGGGACTGCAGCAGGGTGGCCTTGAGGGGGACATGAGTACTTTCCTTATTCACCCATGGGACATGGGCATCACTGGCTGGGCCCAGCATTTATTGGCCATCCCTAGTTGTCCCTGGAGAAGGTGGGGGTGAGCTGCAGTCCACCTGCTGTAGGTGGACCCACGATGCCCTTAGGGAGGGAATTCCAGGATTCTGATCCAGTGAGACTGACGGATAGTGAGGGGCTTGGAGGGGAACTGGAAGTGGCTGGTGTTCCCATGTATCTGCTGCCCTTGTCCTTCTGGGTGGAATTGGTCATGGGTTTTGGAAGGTGCCAGCTGAGGATCTTTGGTGAAGTTGGTACGCACTGCTGCTGCTGAGTATCACTGTATTTGTTATCAATTGGTTGGAGATTTGTGAGTGACTGTAGGGGTCAGAGTCCTGGGTAGACAGTTGCCCAGGCAACTTGGTCACAGCATCATGGGATTTGAATATAAAAAGGCACATGGTAAATATTGGGCACAGGTGGGAAAATTGGGGGAGATCCATTTACAAGGTGCTGAAAACAAATTAGGGTGGTCCCAATATCCCTGTTCTCCGCGCTGTGGTGATGAAGCAGCTCCTCACCCCCTAACAGCTCTGTCCTTTCCTAATCCCTGTAGAGGACAGAAAAGGCCACAGGCCAGTGACAGAAGGTTTCTATTCCCACCACAGCCCTATTCCACAGTGAGTTCCTGCAGGATTTTAGAGTCTAGCCCAGGATCAGGCTGTCAGTATCTTTGAGATACCACCTCACAAGCCTTTTCTTTCTGTAAAAGCTCAATAACCATTTCATGAAAACACACGTGAGCAACGTGTCGTGAACAACACAAACACAAATCAAACACAGACACAAACACAAAACACAGACACAAAACACAGACCAAACACAGACACAGACACAAACACAGACACAGACACAGACACAGACACAAACACAGACACAGACACAGACACAAACCAAACACAAACACAAACCAAACACAGACACAAACACAAACCAAACACAGACACAAACACAAACCAAACACAAACACAAACATGGACCAAACACAAACACAAACACAAACACAGACACAAACACAAACACAAACCAAACACAAACACAAACACAAACACAAACCAAACACAAACACAAACCAAACAAACACAAACACAAACACAAACCAAACACAAACACAAACCAAACAAACACAAACACAAACACAAACACAAACCAAACACAAACACAAACCAAACACAAACACAAACACAGACACAAACCCCCATGCTGCAGAATCCCTCTTTGCCTAACAGAACTACCACGTCTTCAGCAGGAACCTGATTTTTAAAAATATATTTTTCATATTTTTTTGAGCACCTCTCACCGGGTCAGCATCTATTACCCATCCTTAATTGCCCCTTGATGGCAAAGTCTGATGCGACACAACACCAGATTATAGTCCAATGGAGCACTGGTCTGAAAGCACACAATCTCAAATAAACCTGTTGGACTCTAACCTGATGTCATGTGACTCTTGACTTCGTTCACACCCAACACTGGCACCTCCACTCATGGCCTTGCGGAGGCAGTGATGAGTCACCTCTAGATAAAAGGGGTGGTTTTTGCTCCCGACCCCCAGGGTTTTTTATTCTTTAAGCCAGTTATCAGTTTAGCTTCTTGATGTTAAAGTGTTCCCTGACTTCTTCAGCAACCCGGGACATTCGGCCTCGGACCTTTGTGTGACCATCCTCCAAGGTGGACTTCATGACCAGCAACAATGCAGAGGGACTGAGCACAGGCTGATAGTCAAGCTCAGTACCCATGGGGAGGGCGTCAACTGGGACCTTGGGTTGATGGCACACTACAAGTGACCCCACTGCACTCTACACACATGCACACACACACACGCATGTAGACCCTCTCTTATACATTCACTCCCTCTCATACACACACATATACACCCCTCACACTCACACCCATGCACACAATCTCTCACAGCTTATACCCCATCACACTCATTCACACACACACTTTACCAAGCATGCACACACACAAACACACACCCTCTCACATGCACTCACTCACACACTCCCTCTCTATGCATGTGCACACACACATGTAAGTCTATGGAGTGAATTTGTATTTGCAGAATTATATTTTCAGATTCATTCTATTTTGGTCAATAAATGCACAAAATGCAGTCAATATAGGCAGTCAATCCATGTAATGTTTTGTAAATTCCACTTTGGAAATAGAACCAGTCTGACTCAATATTGGGATAGAGACAGACTCTAACCTCACACCTTTAAAGCATTGTCTGAGCTGAGATGTCACCTTTTGTTATAAAACCTTAAGTTACCTCAAGAAGGTAACTTAAAAGAAGTTCTGGGATTTACATATTAATGAACTGAAACCTCAACCCACTCGAAAAGATGAAAGATTTAACAATAATCCAGGTTTGATCAATATATCATTTTACTTGCATGACACTGTAATCTTTTGCTATAAATTCTGTGTCTTACAATTGTGTCCTCCACAACCACCTGATAAAGGAGCGACGCTCCGAAAGCTAGTGCTTCCAAATAAACCTGTTGGACTATAACCTGGTGTTGTGTGATTTTTAAACTTTGTCCAGTCCGGTCCAAAACTGGCTCCTCTACATCATGGCTTCTCAATGTGCTTGGAAGGGTGGGGTCTGATGGAGATTTATCTTCAAAGTCACAAATGGTTTTGATAGATTCAATAACAGACAAGCATTCCACTGAAAGGAAGTCAGGAACCAGAGAGACACAGAGTTAAAGAGATTGACAAAAGAATCAAAGGGGAGATAAGGGAACCCCTCACAGTGTGTTATTGCACTCTGCCTGAAAGTGGAACTGATGAAAAACAAGTCTTCCCAGGGAATTACCCAAGTGCATGAGAAAGGTGTTTGGTAAGCTTGTCATTATTGGTTGATGCATTGAGTATAGGCCTTGGGAGGTCATGTTGTGGCTATACAGGACATCGGTTAGGCCACTTTTGGAATATTGCATTCAATTCTGATCCCTCTGCTATAGGATGGATGTTGTGAAACTTGAAAGAGTTCAGAAAAGATTTACAAAAATGTTGTTGCCAGGGTTGAAGGGTTTGAGCTATAGGGAGAGGCTAAATAGGCTAGGGCTGTTTCCTGCATTATCCCGATTTCCCTTCCCGAACAGAGGAACATTAGCTAGTCGCCAGTCCTCCGGGATCTCTCCAGTGGCTAGCGAGGATCCAAACATCTGGGTCAAGACCCCAGCAATCTCCTCTTTTGCCTCTCTTAATAACCTGGGGTAGATACTATCGGACTCTGAGGACTTATCTGCTCTTCAAGAGACCCAACACCATTTCATTCGTGATCTCACGATGCCCTAGCATATTGCATGCTCCATAATCATCTCACTGTCCTCCATATCCTTCTTCTAGGTGAATACCGACACAAAATACTCATTTCGGATCTCGCCCAGAGCCTCTGCCCCCAAGAACAAATTCCTTCCTTTATCCTTGAGTGGTCCTACCTTCTCGCTAGTTATCCTCTTGTTTATACTGTATGTGCAGAATGCTTTGGGCTTCTCTTTAACCCTGCTTGCCAAGGTCATTTCATAGCCCCTTCTTGCTCTCCTAATTCCCTGCTTGAGTACTTTCCTGATTTCCTTATATTCCTCAACGTTGCATGTACATATCTGCTGACGGGTTGTACAATTTGACAATGATGGGACTGACTTGCTGTTGCCAATCTATCTGACACCCCAGCACATGATCAGTGAGAAGATCAAGAGAGGAATTTCCTGATGAATTCTCACTCCCAAGGATAAAGATGTAAAATATGATTGTGATTGATCATTGTGGAGGAACACGATGCTGGGTTTTTTTCCGAGTTCCCACCTCAGTCTGACAAGGTGATTAATTTCCCATCCTCATTAGGTTCATTTACCCTCACACATGACACGACTGCGCAGAGAGTGAAATCAAAGGCAGCTTCTCCTCCTCAACAATCTGCAAACCATTAAACAATGACAATATCATTGGAAAAGCTGCTTGGAAAGATTAAATTAAAATTCACGCAGCACTGACCCCACATTTGTTTGCTGGGATGTATGAATACGTTTAATCTCTGAGATCAGTGACAGGACCAGAAAGATGCTCTCTCCGGGCCCGATACTAACACAAACCACAGCAATGCAGTATGTGAGGCCGTTCAGCCCATTGGGATTGTGCTAGATCGTTTGTATGGCCGTGTGATTCGCTCGGTGAATCAGGGTTGCTGTAGATATGTTTAGCTTCACATTGTCCTCTGGACAGTGAGGGAGGGCTAACCAGGAGTCTCTCCCTCTCTTACTGTCCACTGTTGGGTGGTGTTGGAAGGATTTACAATTTGATGTTTTGCCATGTTCTGTACAAACCTTGCTCAGCCAACAAGTCCCATTGTGGGAATCAAACCCAGAGTCACAGGCTCAGAGGCAGAGATTCTAGATCTCCTGGGTCTCTGAACAATTCATCCAATTAGCCCCACTCTTGCCCCATTCTTCCACAAATGCTTCCTTCACAACTACTTACTGAACACTCTTTCAAAAGTTACTGTTCAATCTATCTCCGTCCTCCATTCAGGCTCAGAAATAACTTCCCGATATTGTAATATAGATCCATTGTATCAAGTCAATCCATCTAACCCTCACCCTTGCCCTCACCCCCACCCTCCAACTGTCTAACTAATTCTCAGGCCTCTGTCCCTTGCCTGTTCCTTACTCAGATATTTCTCTGTACTCACAACTGGCCAAGGTGAGTGATTGGAGCATTAAAGATTCGCTCCTTACCCGATATGTTGACCAGCTTCCTTCCCAAGCCACGGTGGGGATGGGGGTGTACTGAGGCCAACTGGAATCCTACCCTGTGCCCATCTCTTGCTGTGGTTCTCCTCCTTGAACCTGCTTTCGGGACCTTTCCCCAGCAACCTCCTGGGGGAGGGGAGGTGAGGGGGCTGTTGGTGCTGCTTTGTAGCGTCTCTCTTCCAACAAAGAGAGTTTGCATTTATATAGCACCTTTAATATAGTTAAATGACCCAAAGTACCTTGCGGGAGTGTTCATCAGACAACCATGAGCCACATAAGTAGAGATTAGGAGCAGGTGATTGACAAGGTCAATACTAGAGAGGATCACAAAGGAGCAGCAGGAAGGGGTTAGAGAGGGAATGGCAGAGCTTAGGGCCCAGGCACCAATGGCAGAACGATGAGAGTCTGCAAAGACCTGAATGGTCTGGATTGGAGGAAGATATCAAACAGTTGCAGGACCAGAGAGGCCAGTCAAAGACACGGACTCATTGTTAGAGCAGGCTGAGGAATTCTCTGGGAAGTGTTTACAGGATCAGCTTTTCCTTCTTGCTTCCCAGTGATATTTTATTGGAATTGCCTCCTGTCCTGTTCTTCATTCTTGGTTAATGAGGGATAGAGGTTCTGAGCCTGCTCAGCATATTACCAAGAAACACAATAACCCACACAAATGTGCAGAATTCCACTTGGGAACCAAAGCACTGCGGAGTAATGAGTACCCATTAAAATTAATTACAGCAAATAAATGCCACCATCTTAATATTCAAACAGTGTCACCTGGCGACTGCCTTAATTATGATGCTTCAGCTGATTCAGGGTCTGTCAAGGGAAAGCTGCCTGTTTTTTTTGGAATGTCAGAGAAAGCAGGAACAACATCCAGAGTGAGAGCAGCAGGCAGGAATGTCACAAAACAGGAGGAAGAGGGACACACGGAAAGAGGTCGGTGGGTGGAAGGGAGAGGAAGAGGGTGAGGTACGCAGGAAGAAGAGCTGAAGGAGGAATGGAGGGGAGGGGCAAAAGGAGAGAAGGGAACTGCAAGAAAAGGTAGAGAGAGAGAGAGACAGTGAGAGAAAGGAAGATGGGGGCTAAAGAAGGGGATTGAAATAGGGGCGGGGGGAATGGGAGGACGGAAGGTATAAGACAAACGGAGAGTAAGAGGGTATGAGAAAAACCAGGACTCTAGAGAAAGTGACAGAGAGAATGGGGCACTGGACAGGGAGGGGGGGGAGCGGAGAGAGAGAGGAGAGTGAATGAGTAACGTCACATTGGCAATGACAAAGAACAGATGGAACAGCAGAAAGTGAACTTCAGAATGCCCTTCAAACACAGCAGATGTCAGAGCCGCAGTACTCTGTGAGTCTACAAACAGGCATGTAGATCTTTCGTCATTAATAGTTTCTCGTTAGTCCACAGGCCACAAGATGAAAGGTCTGGATAGTATTTGATGAGAGTTATTTTGTATCTGTGCTACTTTATTTATAACCAGGAGCTAATACAACTAAACCTATCTTTCTGTATCTGAAATGTTCCAGACAGTTATTACTGCACATTGGAACAAATGGACAGGAGGAGGCCACTCAGCCCATCCAGCTGCTATGCTAATCTGTTAGACCATGATTGATTATCCCGTCAGTGCCACTTCTCCCCACTATCTCCATACCTCTTGATGTTCTCAGTCTTCAGTGGCCTATGGATTTCTGCCTTGATGATGATCCTCCACAGTCTCAGGCTCAGAGAATGCCAAGTGTTTCCCAGCCTCTGAATGGAGAGATGCCTCCTCATCTCAGTCTTGAATGTACTGCCCATTATTCTGAGGCTGCGTTCTCTGATCCTGAAATTACCTTCCAGGAGAAACTTCCTGTCTCCACCCACCCTGTCACACCCTGGAAGAATTGAGTCAGTTTAAATGACATCACCTTATTCCTCAAAACTCTGGAGATAACAGGCCTCAGTCTCTCTGCATGACAATCCTGCCGTCCCCTGGTGAACTCTTACTGCACTCCCTCGGTGTTAAGTACTTTATGGTAAGGTCCTAGGGAGTGTTGCTGAACAAAGGGACCTTGGAGTGCAGGTTCATAGCTCCTTGAAAGTGGAGTTGCAGGTAGATAGGATAGTGAAGAAGGCGTTTGGTATGCTTTCTTTTATTGGTCAGAGTATTGAGTACAGGAGTTGGGAGGTCACGTTGCGGCTGTACAGGACATTGGTTAGGCCACTGTTGGAATATTGTGTGCAATTCTGGTCTCCTTCCTATCGGAAAGATGTTGTGAAACTTGAAAGGGTTCAGAAAAGATTTACAAGGATGTTGCCAGGGTTGGAGGATCTGAGCCACAGGGAGAGGCTGAACAGGCTGGGGCTGTTTTCCCTGGAGCGTCGGAGGCTGAGGGGTGACCTTATAGAGGTTTATAAAATTATGAGGGGCATGGATAGGATAAATAGACAAAGTCTTTTCCCTGGGGTCGGGGACTCCAGAACTAGAGGGCATAGGTTTAGGGTGAGAGGGGAAAGATATAAAAGAGACCAAAGGAGCAACTTTTTCATGCCGAGGGTGGTACGTGTATGGAATGAGCTGCCAGAGGAAGTGGTGGAGGCTGGTACAATTGCAACATTTAAGAGGCATTTGGATGGGTATATGAATAGGAAGGGTTTGGAGGGATATGGGCCGGGTGCTGGCAGGTGGGACTAGATTGGGTTGGGATATCTGGTCGACATGGACGGGTTGGACCAAAGGGTCTGTTTCCATGCTGTACATCTCTATGACTCTATGACTCAATAATTCTCCAGGTGAGATCTTACAGATGTCCTTCTGTATACAATGCCTCTGGTGATGAAAACCAAGTACCTCTCTAACTGCTTGCTGAAGTTCCATAGTTTTTGGATAAGGACACCCAGATCCCTTTGAACTCCTGCACTTTTCAACTTCTTGCCATTTAAGAAATATTCTGCCTTTCTGTTTTCTCTATCAAACTGAATAACTTCACGCTTATTCACGTTGTATTCCAGCTGTATTTTCCAGCCTGGTCACTCAGTCTGTCCAAATCCTCTTGAAGCTTCCTAACATTGTCCTGACACTGATCTTCCCACTCTGTTTGGTATCATCAGCAAATCTGGAAATATTACAATTGGTCTTCGATTCCCTAACTAATTAAAAATCTGTCTCTCTCAGCTTTGAATCTGCAGTACTTATTGACTCCACCTGTCCAGCTCTCTGTGGTAAATAATTCCACGCTGCTCTCTGAGAGGAGCGGAAGATGGATGTTTGGAGTAGAGTATGAAATGCGTTGAAGGAAGTGACAGTGGACATTGCAAAGGAGATGGCCATCATCCTTGATCTTCCCTGGACTCAGGGATAATGTCGGAGAATTGGAGAATTGCAAACACCTTACTCTTGTTCAGAACAAGGTCATAAAGATCAACCCAGCAATTCGAGACCACCCGGTTTCAGTTCAGAGTGAGGAGACTTTGAGCAACAATTACTCAGGATAGAAGTAATTGCCACACGGGAAAATGTGGATTGATTCAGAAGAGCTAACATGGATTTCTTAAGAGAGTGTTGTATTTAACTTGCTGGAGCTGGTTTAGAACATTGAACATAGAAACGTACAGCACAGAACAGGCCCTTTGGCCCACGATGTTGTGCCAAGACTTAATCCTGATGTAAAATATAGTAACTTACCCTATGCACCCCTCAACTCACTGCTATCCACGTGCATGTCCAGTTTGAAGAGGCAACAAGAGTGCGGTTGATGTGGTTTCCATATAGACTTCCAAAGGATAACTCATGCAGGAACACACAGAAGACTTGTCAGGGAATTTATCCTGAGGGGTATGATTGACCAGGATCTTGATATGCAGGGCTCAATTTGCAGCTGAGACAGAACTTGGGGGAATGGAAAACTGAGAGGTGGACAGTGCAGAGCTTCACAAAGACATGAACACATTGGTGGAGAAGGCGGAGAGGTACCAGTTGAGGTTCATTGTGGAGAAATGTGAGGCAATGGATTTTGGTGCAAAGAGCATGGGTAAACAGTATAAAGCAAAGGGACCATTCTAAAGGGTGCACAAGAGCAGAGACTTGGGGTGTATATTTGCGTAAGTCATTAAAGGTGGTAGAATAGGTAGCGAGAGCTGTCAATAAATCATATAGTATTCTTGGCTTCGTAAATACGGACACAGAATAAAAGAGGAGGACGTTACATTGAATTCATATAAGACGCTGGTTAAACCTAAGCTGGAATAGGGTGACCAGTTTTGGATGTCACACGATAGGATGGATGTGAATACATTGGAGAGAGTGCAGAGGAGGTTTATGAGAATAGTTCCAGGGCTGAGACACTTCCGTTCAGGGGGTTGGTGATGATTCACCGCGGCAGATTACCGCCACCGATTAGCCACTGCCAGTTCTCCACCAGCGTTTCTCCACTGGGGTCGTTTGACCTCTGGAGACTATACACCACTGGAAATATATATATGTAGTGATTGTTTTCCCTCCCGCCTGTTCTTTCATACTTCTCAGTCCCCTTTATTTATACAATTACATACTACGTATTGATAAAAAAGAGATAAAATAAATATCATTTATTGGTTTATATATAAAAATGAGTTACAAACTTTAACCAGAAAAAGGAAATATATTTAAAAAATCTTTATAATGGCAGTAAAATCTCACATTAATATTAAACAATGAAATTTTAGCTCATTTGATAGTTATGTGCTATTTATTTATAAAGATAAAAGCCAAAGCAATTATCATTTTTGCTTTTAAAGCATAATCAGGATCGGTGTTGTATTGATGAGCTGCTCCAACTGCAGTAATATGTCTATACATACTTTGTGCCAAATGAAAGAAACAGCCCCTAATTCTAACTTCAGGAAAACATTCTCTCATAGCACTGACAGCTGCCTGCTCAAAGTCACAATGTGGTCTGGGATTAGGTACCAAGGACTTCACCATTTCAAACATGCAGACATACGTTGAATGCTGCTTACTTGGTAGAAGTATCTACACTATTGGTTGGTCAAGGAAGTAATCGTATAATCATATTTGGTAGGGAACCCTGGATACATCATTTAGCAGAATCGATGTGGTTTGTGGATGGTACATTCAACATAGCTCTTATTTTGTTCTCTCAGGTATATTGTATTTTAGCAAAAAGACCTGATGGGGTTCATCCAATATTGTAGATACTTCTACTTGGGGTATTTACGATGGCAAATCATCTTCAGTGGTCAAAGGGCAGTGGCTAATTGTCCACGGTGAACCTGCTGTGGCAAATGGTCCGATCCCCGTCCATTCTGAGGGAAGTTAGGACTGTTTTCCTCGGAGAGGTTTGATAGAGAGTTTTAAAGTATTTGCAATAGGAGCAAATGCAAACTTTTCTACACAGTGAGTAGTTAGGGTCTGGAATGGACTCCCTGGAAGTTTGGTCAAAGCAAGTTCAATTGAGGCATTCAAGAGGACGCTGGATAATTATTTATCCAGAAACAATACACAAGGTTACAGGGAAAAGCAGGATACTGGCACTCAGATAAAATGGTCAAAGACCAGGTGCAGTCACAATGGACCAAATGGCCTCTTTTGGCACTTCAACAATTCTGTGAATCTGTTATATCTGTGATATCTGTTATATCTGATATATCTGTGTATATGTGTGGCAGTGTGGTGGGGGGAGGGGGGAATGTAGATGTTGAAAACGAGATTTTTTTATGGCATTTGGGTGTGTCTTTGTGTGTGTGTGTCTTTCTCTGTGTGTTGATGTGTCAGTGTGTGAGTGCATGTGTGCGTGCATTTGTGTGGGTGTCTCTGTGTCTGTGTGTGGGTGTGGGTGTGTGAGTGCATGTCTGTGTGTGTGGGAGGGGGTGGTTGTATGTGTGTGTCTCTGTGTTTGTGTGTGTGACTGTGTGTGAGTGTATGTGTGTCTGTGTCTGGGTGTGTGTCTGTGTGAGTGTGTGTGTGTGTCTGTGTCTGTGTGTGAGTGTGTGTCAATGTGTTTCTGTGTCTGTGTTTGAATATGTGAGTGTGTGTGTGAGTGCATGGGTAAGTGTGTGTGTGCGTGTGAGTGTGTGTGCATGAGAGTGTGTGTGTGGGGCTGGGTGTGTGTGTGTCTGCGCGTGAGTGTGTGTGGGTCTGTATGTGAGTGTGTCTGTGGTGATGTGCGTGGGCAGCTATGTGTGTGTGTCTGTGTGTATGTGTCTGTGTGAGTATGAGTTTGTGTGTGAGTGGCTGTATGTGTTTGTGTGTGTCTGAATGAGTGTGTGTGTGTGTGTGAGTGTCTGTGTGTGAGTTTGTGTGTGTGTGTGAGTTTGTGTATGTGTGAGTGTCTGTGTGAGTGTGTGTGTGAGTGTCTGTGTGTGTTTGTGTGTGTGTGAGTATCTGTGCGTGAGTGTGTGTCTGTGTGGGTATGCATGTCTGTGTGTGTGTCTGTGTGTGGGTGAGTGTCTGTGTGAGTGTGTGTGTGTTTGTATGAGTGTGTGTGTGTCTGTGTGAGTGTGTGTGTGTTTGTATGAGTGTGTGTGTGAGTGTCTGTGTGAGTTTTTGTGTGAGTGTGAGTGTGTGTGTCTGTGTGTGTGAGTGACTGTGTGAGTGTGTGTGTGAGTGTCTGTGTGTGTGTGAATGTCTGTGTCAGTGCGTGTGTGTGTGTGTCTGTGTCTGTGTGTGCATGTGTGTGTGTGTGAGTGTCTGTGTGTGTATGTGAGTGAATGTTTGTGTGAGTGTCTGTGTGTGAGTGTGTGTATGAGCATCTGTGTGTGTGTATTTGTATGTGTGTGTGAGTGTGGTGCGGGTGTATGTGCTGCTTGTGAGTGTGTGTGTGTGAGTCTGTGTGTGTGTGTGTGTGAGTGTGGTGCATGTGTGTGGTACGTGTGTGAGTGTGTGGTGCGTGTGTGTGAGTGTGTGTCTGTGCGTGTATGAGTGTGTTAGTGTGTTTATGTGTGCGTGTGTGTGTGAGTGTGTGTGTGGTGCATGTGTGTGTGTGTGTGAGTTTGTCTGTGTGTGTGTGTTTATCTGTGTGTGTCTGTGTGAGTGTGACTGTATGTGAGTGTGTGTGTGTGTGTGGTGCATGTGTGTGAGTGCGTGTGTCTCTGTGAGTGTGTCTGTGTGTGTATGAATGTGTGAATGTGTTTATCTGTGTGTGATTGTGAGTGTGAGTGTGTGTGTGAGTGTGTGTCTGTGTGTGTGTGGTGTACGTGTGAATGTGTGTGTATCTGTGTGTGCGTGTGTGAGTGCATGTGTGAGTGTGTTTATCCATGTGTGTGTGTGAGTGTGTCTGTGTGTGTGTCTGTGTGAGTGTGTGTGTGAGTGTTTGTGCATGAGCGTGTGTGTGTGTGTGAGTGTGTACGTGTGAGTGTATGTGTGTGTGTGTATATGTGTATGTGGGAGTGTCTGTCTGTGTGAGTGTGTGTGTGAGCATCTGTGTACGTGAGTGAATGTGTGTGTGAGTGTCTGTGTGTGTGTGGTGTACGTGTGAATGTGTGTGTATCTGTGTGTGAGTGCGTGTGTGAGTGTGTTTATCCATGTGTGTGTGAGTGTGTCTGTGTGTGTGTGTGTGTGAGTGTGTGTCTATGAGCGTGTGTGTGAGTGTGTGCGTGTGAGTGTATGTGTATGTGTGTGTATGTGTATGTGGGAGTGTGTGCCTGTGTGAGTGTGTGTGTGAGCATCTGTGTATGTGAGTGAATGTGTGTGTGAGTGTCTGTGTGTGAGATTGTCTGTGTGTGAGTGTGTGTATGAGCGTCTGTGTGTGAGTGTCTGTGTGTGAGTGTGAATGTGTGTGTGAGTATGAGTGTGTATGAATGTATGTGTGGTGAGTGTGTGTCTCTGTGTGAGTGTGGTGCCTGTGTGTGTGGTGCGTGTGTGTGTGAGTGTGACTGTGTGTGAGCATGTGTGTGTGAGTATGAGTGTGTGTGAATGTGTGTGTGGTGAGTGTGTGTCTCTGTGTGAGTGTGGTGCCTGTGTGTGGTGTGTGTGTGTGTGAGTGTGACTGTGTGTGAGCGTGTGTGTGTGAGTGCGTGTGTGTGTTTATCTGTGTGTGAGTGTGTGTGTGTGGTGTATGTGTGTGAGTGCGTGTGTGGTGAGTGTTTGTCTTTGTGTGAGTGTGAGTGTGCCTGTGTACGTATGAGTGTGTGAATGTGTTTATCTGTGTGTGTGTGAGTGTGAGTGTGAGTGTGTGTGTATTTATCTGTGTGTGAGTGTGAGTGTGTGTGTGAGTGTGTTTATCTGTGTGTGAGTGTGTGTGTCTGTGTAAGTGTGACTGTATGTGAGTGTGTGTGTGTGGTGCATGTGTGTGAGTGCGTGTGTGTGGTGAGTGTGTGTCTGTGTGAGTGTGAGTGTGCCTGTGTGTATGAGTGTGTGTGTGTGGTGTATGTGTGAATGTGTGTGCATCTGTGTGTGAGTGTGTGTGTGAGTGTGTTTATCCGTGTGTGTGTGAGTGTGTCTGTGTGAGTGTGTGTGAGTGTCTGTGTGTGAGATTGTCTGTGTGTGAGTGTGTGTATGAGCGTCTGTGTGTGAGTGTCTGTGTGTGAGTGTGACTGTGTGTGTGAGTATGAGTGTGTGTGAATGTGTGGGTGGTGAGTGTGTGTCTCTGTGTGAGTGTGGTGCCTGTGTGTGTGGTGTGTGTGTGTGTGAGTGTGACTGTGTGTGAGCATGTGTGTGTGAGTGTGAGTGTGTGTGAATGTGTGTGTGGTGAGTGTGTGTCTCTGTGTGAGTGTGGTGCCTGTGTGTGGTGCATGTGTGTGTGAGTGTGACTGTGTGTGAGCGTGTGTGTGTGAGTGCGTGTGTGTGTTTATCTGTGTGTGAGTGTGTGTGTGTGGTGCATGTGTGTGAGTGTGTGTGTGGTGAGTGTTTGTCTTTGTGTGAGTGTGAGTGTGCCTGTGTACGTATGAGTGTGTGAATGTGTTTATCTGTGTGTGTGAGTGTGAGTGTGTGTGTGTATTTATCTGTGTGTGAGTGCGAGTGTGTGTGTGAGTGTGTTTATCTGTGTGAGAGTGTGAGTGTGTGTGTGTTTATCTGTGTGTGAGTGTGTGTGTCTGTGTAAGTGTGACTGTATGTGAGTGTGTGTGTGTGTGTGGTGCATGTGTGTGAGTGCGTGTGTGTGGTGAGTGTGTGTCTGTGTGAGTGTGAGTGTGTCTGTGTGTGTATGAGTGTGTGTGTGTGGTGTATGTGCGAATGTGTGTGCATCTGTGTGTGCGTGTGTGTGTGTGAGTGTGTTTATCCGTGTGTGTGTGAGTGTGTCTGTGTATGTGTGTGAGTGTCTGTGTATGAGCGTGTGTGTGTGTCTGTGTGTGTGTGTGCGTGTGAGTGTATGTGTGTGTGTATGTGTGAGTGTGTGTCTGTGTGAGTGTGTGTGTGAGCGTCTGTGTGTGAGATTGTCTGTGTGTGTGTGTCTGTGTGTGAGTGTGAATGTGTGTTTATCTGTGTGTGAGTGTGAGTGTGTGTGTCATTCTGATGGGTATTGTCTTTGTTGAAATATCATGCTGTAGATGTCGTCAGCTGAAGGCTCTCGAGCAGCATCTACAGTTGGCTGCTGGAATGACAAGCTCTACCGCCCGTTCTAAATATAGAAACATCCAACTGGATAACAACAATAACAAAACAAGGGGGATGGAAATAACATTAGCTTTGCCCTTCCATCACCTCCCCCACCCCCCCCCACCGCCCTCCCACCCTGTACTGTTATATTGACATCCGTAACATCACACACCAGGACTACATTTACAGTCGGGGTAATTCAGATTTCAGGTCACAATGAATCACAAACAAACAAGCACCAGTTCCAACGAAAGAGAATCGAGAAATGGGGGGTCAAACACTCCATCAATCAATAACATACAAGAGCCGCTCAGGATTTGTAGAGAAGTGACCATATTTGAACTACAGATTGAGAGTTTACATAACACACAATCAATCTGAGGTTCCTTTCGGTAACAGATTGAGGCATCGAAATGTGGCAGGTCAAAGGCAGAGATAAATAGCACAGGCCGTTACAGTAGCCAACCTCCTATTCATTGACTCCGTTTCCAGTGAGTGGGTTGGCTGGGAGATCTTTGCTATTTGTCTCCAGGTTAGACTCTCGCTGAGGAGCTGTTCTTACAGCCTGGCCCATGAAAGGGTCTGTCAGTGCACTGTACTGTCCTGAAGGTGACTTTCCCCATTACATTTAATGTTATTAATTATCCAAGCTCGGCATCATCCAATCGCTACCTTTCGATATCATCTTTGTACCTCTTCCCTATACCTTCTCCAGTGTCCCTATCACTTTTTTAATGAGATGGTGACCAGAACCGTTCAGTGCATTGAATCTTGATTAGATCTCATTCAGAACTTCCATTCTCTTCAATTTTATCCCTCCTAGAAATAAAACGAGGATTACTTTCCTTGGCAAAGCATGGTTCAGTATGGTTAAATCTCTGGATCCAAGGGGAGCCAGCCAATTGGACACACAACTGGTTTAACATTAGGAGACAGAGGGTTGTTTTTCAGACTGAAGGCCTGTGACCAGCGGTATACCACAGGGATTGGTGCTTAGGAGATATGGTTAGTAAGTTTGTGGATGACACCAAGATTGGTGGTGTAGTGGACAGCGAAGGAGGTTACCTGGAAATACATCGAGGTCTTGATCAATTGGACTTGTGGGCTGAGTAATGGCAGATAGAGTTTAATTTAGATATATACAAGATGTTGCATTTTGTTAAAGCAGAAGAGGGGAGAACTTACACAGCCGATGGCACGGCACTGGGGAGTGTTATACAATAAAGCGATCTAAGGGTAAAGGTTCACAGCTCCTTGAAAATGGAATCACAGATAGACAGGGCAGTGAAGAAGGCTTTCGGCGTGCTAATTTTCATCAGCCAGAGCACTGAGTCTAAGAAAGAGGACATCTTGTTGCAGCTGTACAAGACATTGATGGGGCCACATTTGGAGTACTGCCTGTAGTTCTGGTCGCCCTACTATACAAAGGATGATAAACTAGAAAGAATGCAGAGAAGATTTACTAGGATGCTACCTGGACTGGAAGGGCTGTGTTATAAAGAGAGATTAGACAGCATGGAACTCTTTTCCTTGGAGCATAGGAGAATGTGGGATGACCTTATAGAGGTAGATAATATCATGAGAGTCCTAGATAAGGTTGATAGTGGACAGCATCTCCCCATGGTAGGGGAGTATAAAACCAGAGGACATAGGTTTAGGATGAGAGATACAAAAGGGTCTGGAGGGGAAGTTCTTTCACACACAGGGTGTTGAGTGTCTGGAATGGGTTGTCAGAGGTAGTGGTGGAAGCAAGTACAATTTTGTTGTTTAAGAAACATTCAGACTGGTACATGGATGGGATAGGTATGGAGCGATATGGTCCAAACGCAGGTAAATGGGACTAGTTTAAATCATGAAAACTGGATGGCATGGGCTAAGGGGTCTGTTTCCAGGCTCTATACCTCTCGGACTCTGTGACTCTATTAATTGCAGTGGGAACAACTGGCAAACACTGATAGATGATCAAACAGCCAGCAAATAGTCTCAGTATTTAATGTGAGATTTGAAACACGGGCCCTCATGGAGAGTGGTCACTCCTGCAATGTGGGGAATACCAAACACCCAGGGAAATCAGGAATGGTGAGTTGGGAATGCAGCTATCAAACACTGATGGAGCTGAGTGTCAACAGACAGTCCAGGGGATTAATTACAATGCTGTTACACACAACCCCACATTTTCAGGTAACTCAGTTCCTCTTTCAAGTCATAAGCCTATAAAAGTCAACTCTGCTGAATGTCTCAAGTTGAGACTAACCTGTGCAGAGCTAAACTCTGTCTGATCCCTTGTTTAAATCAGAATATTGATGCAGGTCAGATTGGTTTCTTTGCTGCCACTTTTCATCTGAGTCAGCTGCCTCACTGCAGACTGAGTGCCCTCTGCCTGTGTAACTGCATGATTCCCATTACAGGACATGCATTGGTAAGCCTGCAGCTCCATTAGTGACTTGCGTCACTGAGTCCAATCCATTATACCCTGTTGTTTCCAATACTGTCAAACAGGATTCGTGCAAGTAATCCAGAGACATCTGAGAGTATTTCAGTCTCCTACTGGGATTCACATTGACACGAGAATTCCAGGGAGCTGGCTGGGAGCTGGGAAACACAGTGCCCGGGTTCTGGATGAGCTTTAGGTTTTGGCTATGAAGGAGAGTTTGTATTTTATGCATTCTGAGATTGGAAACTTAAAAGGGCAGCAACATTCCCAAAGAATGCACAGCATTGCTATGGAAACCGAGAGGTGGACGTGAGGACAAGGACATGGCAGGGTGAAGGATAGAGGCAGGAGTTGGAGAAAGGACTGACAGAGAGAGAGAGAGAGAGAGAGAGAGAGAGATAGGAGTGATCGAGAGAAATAGAGTGATAGAGAGAGGTGGGAGAAACAGAGAGAGATGGGAGGGATGGAGAGAGGTTAGATTCCCTACAGTGTGGAAACAGGCCCTTCGGCCCAACAAGTCCACTCCGACCCTCCGAAGAGTAACCCACCCAGACCCATTCCCCTCTGACTAATCCACCTAACACTACGGGCAATTTAGGATGGCTAAGTCACCTGACCTGCACACCTTTGGACTGTGGGAGGAAACCGGAGCACCTAGAGGAAACCCACGCAGACACGAGGAGAATGTGCAAACTCCACACGGACAGTCGCCTGAGGGTGGAATCGAACCTGGGATCTTAGTGCTGTGAGGCAGCAGTTCTAACCACTGAGCCTCCTTTCCACCCCAAGGACAGAGAGAGATGGGAGGGATGGAGAGTGATAGGAGTGGGTGTAGGTTTGCTCGCCGAGTTGGAAGGTTTGTTTTCAGACATTTCGTCACCATATTAGGTAACATCATCAGTGAGCCTCCGGATGAGCACTGCTGGTATGTGTTTAGGTTTACGTGGGTCTGTGATGTCATTTACTGTGATGATGTCTTAGCAGTATTAGAAACAACACTGAAAGACAATGAACTCACAGGAGAAACCCAGCAAGCCATCAGACAGACAGTTGCACCAACATTAAGCAGGAAAAAGGCAGGAAACACACTCAATACACTAGGAAGGAAAGCACTAGAAGGACTCAAAAAGATAAAAAAATGTTATCCTACCTGCAGACATAGGATGCTTGACAGTCATTTTAAATCAGAGACTACATTGAGAAAGCGAACGTACTGCTTACAGATACCAACATTTACCAACAGGTGGCAATAGACCTGACCCCACAACTAGAGAACTGAATCACAGCCCTACTCAAAAACCTTCAGAAATCTGGAAAAATAAATAAAACCGACTTCCAAGAAATGAAACCCGATGGATCCAACACGCCACGCTTCTACGGATTACCCAAAATTCACAAACCAGGAGCCCCCCTCAGACCCATAGGCTCACCACCTGGAACATCAACTTACAGACTGGCCAAGGAGCTACACCAAAGACTAAAACACTTAGTAGAAGGCCCACACCACTCCATCCACTCCACTCAAGAATTCCTGAAGACCATCAAAGACACTAAGATAGAAGAGGATGAAATAATGGTTTCCTTTGATGTATAGCCCTACTCACATCAATCAGGCCAAGTAAACACTGACTACACTATTAGAAGACCCAAAGACACATACATCAATCACCAACTTCATCAGCAAGGACAGTATCGTCAAGCTAGTAGACCTGTGCCTTACCACCCACTATACCTTCAACAACAAAACCTACAGTCAAACCAACAGAACACCCATGGGATCTCTGATATCAGGGTTCTTAACAGAGACAATAATGCAGAGACTTGAACAAACTGCTCTGCCAACCACCCAACCCAAACTCTAGATCCGCTACATGGATGACACCTTTGTCATCACTAAATGAAACAAATTAGAGGAAACCTTCAAGACCATCAATAATCCCCTTACTGGCATAAAATTCACTAAAGAGGAGGAAAACAACAACAAACTGCCATTCCTAGATGTCACAGTAGACCGAACAGCCAATAGGGAACTTCAAACCAGCGACTATAGGAAAACAACACATACGGACCAAACACTGAACTACAGAGTCAATCACCCCAACACCCACAAATGGAGCTGCATTAGAACATTATTCCAATGAGCCCCCATGGACTGCAGCACAGAGGAAGTACACAGAGCAGAGGGAAATCACCTATACAGCGTATTCAAAAGGAATAGGTACCCAATGAACAGAGTCTGCTGATTTCACAGCAACAAACCCAAACAAACAGACAAAACACATCCAGAAACCCTGGCCACTCTCCCCTACGTCAGAGACATCTTGGAAATGACTGTCAGACTACTCAGACCTCTTGACATCATTACCCAAACCCACCAACACACTAAAACAGCAGCTAATGAACTTGCAAGTCCCTATACAGACAATGAGCCAAACTAATGTCATTTATAAAATACTGTGCAAGAACTGTAACAAACACTACATTGAACAAACAGGCAGAAACCTAGCCACCAGGATACATGAACATCAACTAGCCACAAAAAGACATAACTCTCTCTCACTAGTATCCTTACATACAGATAAGGAAGGACACCACTTTGACTGGGACAACACATCCATCCAAAGACACGCCAAACAGAGACATGCACGAGAATTCCTAGAAGCATGGTATCCCAACCGGAACTCTATCAAAAAACATATCGAGTTAGACCCCATCTACCACCCTCTGAGAAAAAGAACAGGAAATGACATCAGCACAGGAAACGACATCACCACATGAAATGATGTCACCAACCCAAAGAAATCTAAACACGTAAATAGCAAGTGGGCCATGTCACCAGTGCTTCATCTGGAGACTCACTGAAGATGTTACCGCATATGGTGACAAAATGTCTGAAAACAAACTTTCCAGCTCAGCGAGCAAACCTACATCCAGGACCTCAACCTGAGCTACACATCTTCTCAAAACTCTCTAGGGATGGGAGTGACAGAGAGAGATGGGAGAGTGAAAGAGAGGGATGAGAGTGATAGATAGAGATGGGAGTGACAGAGAGATGGGAGTGATAGAGAGAAATGGAAGTCTCAGAGGGAGATGGCTGTGATAGAGATGGCAGTGATAGAGAGCAGAGATGAGACAGGGAGGTGTTGGGGAGACTCTCAAGTGAGTCAGTAGGTGTATGAGATAGGGAAGAGGATAGGCAGGAAGAGTGGAGGGAAGGAGAGACAGTGAACTGACAGTGAGGTGGATGGGGTAAGTTTCTGTGAATGAGGGGCTAACAGAGTGGGCACTAAGTGGACAAGCCCACAATTTGTTGTAACGTTGGATATTAAATCCATTTCAGATGGAGGGCATTGATTTGATGGTTACTTCGGCACAGATACAGAGTCATTTTCTGACACAAGGAGAATGGAGATCGGAGTTATACACCTGGAAAGTTTCATCAACTGATGATAATGTGGGGCAGGGGGAGTGGGGGTGTCAGGGGAGTGTGGGGGTGTCAGGGGAGTGTGGGGGTGTCAGGGGAGTGTGGGGGTGTCAGGGGAGTGTGGGTGTAGGGGGGAGACAGAGATGGAGGTGTGGGAGGGAGCCGAGGGAGGTGGGAGTTGGGGCTGTGTATAGGGAGAGGGGGGGGAGTAGGGAGGTGAGTTGGATAATGGGGGAAGACTAGTGAGTGAGGGGATTGGAGGGGTCAACAGAGAGAATAAAGTGGGAGGGAAATGAGGGGAAGGATGTGTCGTAGTGAGTGAGGTGTTAGAGAGAGAGGGAGAAAAGAGAAAGAGACTGACTGAGGGAGGATGAGTTTGAGGAAATGTCTATAACCAATCACACAGCATCCTGGCCAGCAAGCTCAGGGCAGCAATTCATTGGGTTGATAAATGTTGTTTTTCCAAGAGATAAACCAAGTCCACCCAGCAATACAGTGAGAGAGAGACTCCTGATGTGGGAAACGCTCACCATTTTATCAACTGAGTCTGGTTCTGGGATTGTAGGGAGGTATGTGAGAGTCTGGGATTGGTGTGTGTATATACACATTCATTACAGCCCGCACTATGGGCTGATCCATCTGCCCATTTACTCTTGGACGTCACTGTCAGGAAAAGCTGAATTAACACAGCAACACACAGCAGCTGATCTTCCATTTCCAGTTTATAGTTAGAAATACAATCCTGAGCTTAAATCAAACCCGAACACACCTCAGCACCACTCCCAGTCAATCATCCAGGCTGCTTAAAGTTCAATGCTGAACAAATTGCACACACGCGCGCACATGCTATTGCACACTTTCCAAAATACAGCCAGCATGATACAGCCTGCAAATCCTTTCAAACCTGTGCAGCGTGGACTCTGGAGCTTACACCCAATTACAAACTTGAAACACTTTGATATCAGAAGCTTCACCTCTCTCTCTCTCTCTCTTCTTGTCCAAGTCTCTCTCCCATCCTCTGTTTGCACTCCTCATTGCCACACCATCATGTCCCCTCTCCCCTGTTCAGTAACCACCCTCCACATCCCCTCCACTCCAGGAGTTAATAAATTCCAGAAAAAAACAGACAACCCAGAGTGACCAGCGGATGCTGTGAATCAGGAACGTAAACAGAAGTTGCTGGAAAAGTTCAGCAGGTCTGGCAGCATCTTCGGAGAGAAATCAGAGTTAATGTTTCGCGTCTGGAGACCCTCCCTCAGAACCAGGACCTGAAATGTTAACTCTGATTTCTCTTTACAGATGCTGCCAGACCTGCTGAGCTTTTCCAGCAACTTCTGTTTACCTTCCTGATTCACAGCATCCGCTGGTCATTCTGGGTTGTCTGTTTTTTCTCTTTTGCTCTCAGTTTCTTGGTTGTTCTGAAACCTCTTAATGTCAATGTCCCATCTCCGGTCGTCACTAATTTGCTTCCCCTGGTGGTTGGTTTGCAAAAATGCAAACTTGACGTTGGCCAATAACAACGTCCACCAACGTAGCTGCTCCGAACACACAAACACCATCCAAAAGCCCCTCTCCCTCCAGACTCTTCCTCCCTTTTCTCATGTATTGGGTTCACCATGCTGTAAAGTTTGACTTGTCACTGAGTTTTTGCCGATGGGAGTAACATTGGGAGAGGCAGGTGTGAGGTAAATGGGTCTAGAGTAGGAAGATAAAAAAAGTCAATTGGAAGCTTGCTTTCCATTAATCTTTCTTTTCTATGGATTCCACCTTGAACACCGTTAAAAAGATGCAGAAGAACACCCCAAAGTGACCACTGCAGCAAATGGAAACCTCATTCCTCCACCTTGGTCATAAACCTTTCAAAACCTGCAAGTGTTACAAAGAAACAAGCCATGTGAAAATTCTTAAATGAAGGAAGTGTTTCTTTCCTACCGGTTAATAGCTTCTTCAGTCCTTTCGTCAGCTTGTCAGAGCCTCACACAGTCACTGATTCCTAAACAGAGAAGTTAGACACTGCTTTAGGTCAACAGGTTTGTGTGTTGAATTATACTTGCATTTTGCAGAACACATCAGTAACGGTTCCCGCAGCTCAGTTCTATTCTGAATGTTTCAGGATTCTTACAACAGGAATTAACAATTCATCTCGTAACCATCTCAAAGGGGTCTGTCCAGCTTTATTGCTGCTCATTATCAATAATCACTTCAAAATAAAAGGCAAGAAAAAGTCACATTGTTCCTCACATCAGTCCTCACTCTAATCAAAGCTAACAACAGATATCATTAATAGCTGGGAAACCTAATTACCCAGTGAAATTGATTGTGTCTGGAGTTCACAGCACTGTCTGTGGACAAACTCACCAGGGTGTCTCATTCTCAACAAAGCTGATACAACATCATTAGTGCAACTTTGAAAGGATATAGCTCATTAGAATCCAAGGGTGGCACTCATAAACATTTAGCTGAACATGTGTACCAATATATATGCATGCGTGTGTCTTTATGTATGTGCCTGAATATGCACATGTATGTGCCTGGATATGCACATGTATGTGCCTGGATATGCACATGTATGTGCCTGGATATGTGTGTATGCAACACATGCATGTGCATCGGTACACCTGTGCATTTGTATGTACATGCACAAGTGTGTGTCTGTCTGTGTGTGTGTCTGTGTGTGTGTGTGTGTGCACCTGTATGTATGTGTGTGCCTGTACGTATGTGTGTGCATGTGTGTGCCTGTATTTATGTGTGTCTGTCTGTATGTGTGTGTGTGCGCATGTGCCTGTATATGTGTGTGTGCATGCGCATGTGTCTGTGCGTGCGTGTGTGCCTGTATGTGTGCGTGTGTGCATGTGTGCCTGTATGTGTGCGTGTGTGCATGTGTCTGTATGTATGTGTGTGTCTGTGTGTGTGTGCCTGTATGTGTCTGTGCGTGTGTGTGTGCCTGTATGTGTCTGTGCGTGCGTGTGTGCCTGTATGTGTCTGTGCGTGTGTGTGTGCCTGTATGTGTCTGTGCGTGCGTGTGTGCCTGTATGTGTCTGTGCGTGCGTGTGTGCCTGTATGTGTGCGTGTGTGCATGTGTCTGTATGTATGTGTGTGTCTGTGTGTGTGTGCCTGTATGTGTCTGTGCGTGTGTGTGTGCCTGTATGTGTCTGTGCGTGCGTGTGTGCCTGTATGTGTCTGTGCGTGCGTGTGTGCCTGTATGTGTGTGTGCGTGCATGTGTCTGTATGTATGTGTGTGTCTGTGTGTATGTGCCTGTATGTGTCTGTGTGTGTGTACCTGTATGTAGGTGTGTGCGTGTGGGTATACATATACACAGTCATGTGGATTCATGATAGGGTCTGGACAGAGTCAGTTAGGAGAAATTGTTCCCATTTACAAAAAGATGGAGACTGAAAGTTAGAAGTATTTTTAAATTTACCCATGGGGCATGGGCATCACTGTCTGGGCCCAGCATTTATTGCCCGTCCCTAGTTGCCCCCTTGAGAAGGTGGGGGTGAGCTGCCTTCTTGAACCGCTGCAGTCCATTTGCTGTAGGTAGACCCACAATGCCCTTAGGGAGGGAATTCCAGGATTGTAACCCAGCGACACTGAAGGAACGGGGATATATTTCCAAGTCAGGATGGGGGGTGGCTCGGAGGGGAACTTGCAGGGGATGGTGTTCCCATGTATCTGCTGCCCTTGTCCTTCTAGATGGAAGTGGTTGTGATTTGGAAGGTGCTGTCTGAGGATCTTTGGTGAATTTCCTCAGTGCATCTTGTAGATGGTACACACCATTGCTATTGAGTGTTGGTTGTGAGGGAGCGGATCTTTATGGATGTGGTGTCAATCAAGCGGCTGCTTTGTCCTGGATGGTGTTGAGCTTCTTGAGTGTTGTTGGAGCTGCCCCCATCCAGGGCAAGTGGGGAGTATTCCATCACACTCCGGACTTGTACTGTGTGGACACTGTGTTTATGTGGCTAGTGCAGTTCAGCTCCTCACAGAAGGATAACAGAATCTCTACTGTGCAGAAAGAGGCCATTCAGCCCATCACGTCTGCACTGCCCATCCGAAGAGCACCCAACCCACACTCCCATAACCTTGCATCGGGCTTTTACCCTGGCCAATCCACCCTTACCTGCACTCTTTGGAGTGTGGGAGGAAACCCATACAGATACGGGGAGAATGTACAAACTCCACACAGACAGTCGCCCAAGGCTGGAATTGAACCCAGGAACCTGATTTCACTCGTGCTGTGAGGCAGCAGTGCTAACCTCTGAGCCACTCGGTCACTAGTAATGACCAGGATGTTAATAGTGGAGGATTCAGTGATGATAACATCATTGAATGTTAAGCAGGTTTGTTAATTCCCTCCTACTGGAGATGGACAATGTTTAGTAATTGTGTGGCATGAATTGCCCATGGCAGCCCCAGCCTGGATATTCTCTGGGTCTTGCTGCATTTGGACACAGACCTGCTTTAGTATCTGAGCAGTTGCCAGTGGGTGCAGAAGCAACGTCGGCTCAAGGGTTAGTGCAGGTAAGTGGGGCCAATCAGGCTAGTGTCACTAATTGTGTCTGTTTTCACAGTACAGGCTTGATGGGCCGAAAACCTGCGACACTCAATTATTCTAACATTGTGCAACCATCAGTGAACATCCACTTCTGACCTTATGATGGAGGGAAGGTCATTGATGAAGCAGCTGAAGATGGTTGGGCCTAGGACACTCTCCTGAGGAACTCCTGCAGAGATGTCCTGGAGCTGAGATGACTCACCTCTAATAACCATGACCATCGTCCCATCATTCCTGATGAAGGGCTTTTGGCCGAAATGTCGATTTTCCTGCTCCTCAGATGCTGCCTGACCTGCTGTGCTTTTCCAGCACCACTCTAATCTTGACCCCCCCCCCCCCCGCTGTGCCAGATATTTCTCCAAACAGCTTTCCCCCTGACTCCCACTAATTCCAGTTTTGTTTGGGCTCTTTGATGCTGCACTCGGTGAACTGTGGCCTTGATGTCAAGGGCTGTCACTCTCACCTCGTCCTTTTGTTAAAAGAAACAGCAGAGAACACGAGGGAAAATTTTCTCACGCAATAAGTAGTGAGGGTCTGGAATGTGCTGTCGGAGACTGTGGAGGAGGTAGGTTCCCTCCAAGCTTTCAGAAAGGAACTGTGAAATTATCTGAAAAGGATGGATGTGTTGGGCTCTGGGGAGAAGGTGACTGAGCAGGACTCGGTGAAATCATCCAGTAGAAAGTTGGCACTGACATACTGGACTGAAACCATGGATCAAAAGGACTATATGATAATCACCCTCAATCATCTCTTTCTCCCTGAGTTACACTGCACCAATGTCAGTGCACACAGGGACAGAATGTTAGCCAGGTTTGTACACAGAGCCTCGATCATACCTCCACTCTGACTCAGACTTGGGGAGATCCTACACCCGGTGTCTGTGCCCGGAGGTTGGTGGGCTGGAGAGCACAGAGATATAATTTGCAGTTCCTTCAGCTGCTCAGCCATCCATGGGTGAGCGACAACCAGCAAGGGTCACAGTTCAAAGGCAACCATTGGGGCAAGGATGGTTTGACCTTTGACTGTAGCCCATCACAGGCCTGAGGTGGAAGTGGAGGGATCCCCGGGCAGTAAACCAAGGCAGCCTGGGCCAAGTCTATATTGAAGGTTTAAACATGTTTGAAAACCCCATCAGTTGTTGGAGCAAATTGCTGCAGATGCTGAAAACAACCAATGCTGGAAATCACAGCAGGTTACGCAGCATCCATGGAGAGTGTGAGAGAGAGTGGGAGAGAGAGTATGAGAGAGAGAGAGTGGGAGAGAGTGAGCTAACGTTTCCAGTACAGATCACTCCTCATCTAGAGCTCTTCACCACTTCATATCAGCTCTGGTGAAGAGTCATCTAGAATTGGAACGTTAGCTCACTCTCAGTTGTTGGGGCAAGTTTGGAGCATCAAGCCACACAATGTAGGGAGCCCCAGTAATGACCCATCTCCCACCCCCCCTCCCCCATGCCCCATCCTCAACACGCCATCTCCCATCCCCCATCTTATATCCCCCATTCCCCATCTCCCAACCCTTCATCTCCCAGTTCCCATCCCCATCCCCATCCCCATCCCCATCCCAATCCCCATTCCCCATCACCCACACCCCATTCCCCATCACTAATCCTGCATCCCCAATCCCCATCCCCCATTCCCCATCTCCCACTTCCCATCCCCATCCCCCACCCTCCATCCCCCATTGCCCAACCCCCATTCCCCATCTCCCAATTCCCATCCTCATCCCCCATTCCCCATCCCCCATACCCCATACCCCATTCCCCATCACCCTCCATCTCCCAACCCTCTAACTCTCAATTCTCATCCCCATCCCCCAACCCCCAATCCCCATCCCCCATCTCCCATTCCATATCCCCCACCCCCATCCCCCATTCCCCATCACTAAACCTCCATCTCCCAACCCTCCATCTCCCAATTCCCATCCCCTATTCCCCATCTCCATTCCTCACCCACCATCTCCCATCCCACATCCCCATTACCCAGCCCCTATCCCCTATCCCAATCCCCAATCCCCAATCTCCCTCCCCCTTCCACCATTCCCCTTTCCCCTTCCCCATCCCCATCCACACCCCCATCCCCCCCCACCCCCAACACCCATCTCTCATTCCCCCATTCCCCAATTCCCCCATCCCCCATCTCCCAGTTCCCCCAACCCTGTGCCAGTTCAGATGATTGGTGCCCCAGGATGAGAATGACCCAATGTCTGTTCCTGGAGTAGCTGCTGCAGTGCTGACAGGTAGCCAGGAGGTGGCAGTGCAAGGCACAGACCAGTCTCCCCAGCAGCTAAACGAATCACATCCGTGTTCCCATGTGTTTCAAAAATAAATGTGATTCAGTCATTATGCTGGACGTACAGTGGCAAGAAATTATAGAGCAGGGCTTTGTTTAGCTGAATCCACTGGTTTATAACACTCAGGAACAATTTTTGAAAATCGTTTACATGGGACATTGACATTGTTGATAGGGTCAGTATTTATTCCCCATCCCTAATTACCCTGGGGGCAGTTAAGAGTCAACCCCATTGCTATGGGACTGGAGTCACATGCAGTCTAGGCAGGGTAAGGATGGCAGATTCAATATTAGAGTGGTGCTGGAAAAGCACAGCAGGTCAGGCAGCATCCGAGGAGCAGGAGAATCGATGTTTCAGGCAGGAACCCTTCATCAGGAAGGACGGCGTATTTCCTTCCCTAAAGGAAGTTAATAAACCCAACCGTTTCTGTCACGGTTACCATCACTCAAGGAGTTATAGGGTCATAGAGTCATAGAGATGTACAGCACGGAAACAGACCCTTCAGTCCAACCCATCCATGCTGACCAGATATCCCAACCCAATCTAGTCCCACCTGCCAGCACCCGGCCCATATCCCTCCAAACCCTTCCTATTCATATAACCATCCAAAGGCCTCTTAAATGTCACAATTGTACCAGCCTCCACCACATCCTCTGGCAGCTCATTCCATACACGTACCACCCTCTGTGTGAAAAAGTTGCCCCATAGGTCTCTTTTATATCTTTCCCCTCTCACCCTAAACCTATGCCCTCTAGTTCTGGACTCCCCCACTCCAGGGAAAAGATTTTGTCTATTTATCCTATCCATGCCCCTCATAATTTTGTAAACCTCTATAAGGTCACCCCTCAGCCTCTGACGCTCCAGGGAAAACTGCCCCAGCCTGTTCAGCCTCTCCTTATAGCTCAAACCTTGCAACCCTTGATCGATCAGATTTATTAGTTGAGTTTAAATCTGAGCACCATGTCACATTGATATCTGCATGCCGATAGAGTTACCTTCTACTTTAACCAGGCCAGTGACTTATATCACCACCCCCACTTTGTTCTTAGATTCCTTGCCTTGACTAATAAACATTAGCAATTTATTTTTGGAAATGTCCACCTTAAATCACCATGCCACCTGTGGGAATCTGTGTGAATGTCTGCTCATTGACACTGCAGCGTGGGAACATTTAACAGTATCTCTTCACATTAGACATCGCAAACTGCATCACTACAAACTCCTCCACCAAGACTCTGCCCATTTCACCAGCCTGTCCATGGTATCCTGAAGGGTACAGTTAACCTCATTGCTGCCCACTATGATGCCAACTTGGATAGAATCTGTCAACCTGATTGTGGTGCTCCCTACACTGGAGTCCAGGATGTTGATAAAAATTAGAACAAGCCAAAGCTGACCAATGGAGTAAGCACCCTGTGGATCTGGAGCACCCGAGTCCTTGATTGCTTATAAAACAGAACTGAAAATGTGTTGCTGGAAAAGCACAGCAGGTCAGGCAGCATCCAAGGAGCAGGAGAATCGAAGTTTCGGGCATAAGCCCTTCCCCTTTAATGTCCCCAAGAAATTTTGAGGGAGCATTGTCAGTGCCAGGCAGAGATACTAAGATGGGTTTTGTAAGTGATCTAAAGGAGGTGGGAACAACAGAGAGATGGGTGGAACAAATTTCTCTTTGAGGACTGAGGGAAATGTGGAGAGATCGGGAATGAATTTCAGATTTTAGGCAAAATTCTGCTGATGTGGGGAATCTGAAATAGTGGCTGAGAGTGCTGGATCCTTTCAGAGAGTCTAGCAGCACCAGTAGAGAGAGAACCTAAGGTAGTGTTTCACATCTGGAATGATAAATGTACCAGGTTTGAGGCAACTACAGAGGCAGGGAAAGAATGGAGGGGATGAGGAACGTACCAGAAGGGAAGATAAGAGAGTGGGGGAGGTAAGTGAGGAAAGGGGGGCTGATGGTGTAAGGCAATGCAGGCTGGGAAAAGGGCACAGAAAACAGAGTAACAGAGTGTCCCTGGGAGCTGGTAATGACCAAGTCAGAATCACCCCTAATAGAGAGAGGTTCCACATGCAAGAGCAGAAATTCACCACATTCACCAAATGGCTGGGGTTGGGGCTTACACATCCCCTCCCTCACTATTGATAAAATTGCAGTCAGGTTGGGAATGGGGGGGGGGGGGGGGGAGGGGGTGTGGATGGGTAGGGGACAGTGCACAGCACATGATACAGCCTGCCTCTGACACGGTCAGGGGGCAAGAGGAGAGGATAGCGGTGCGTTAGTGGACCGCGTGGGGAAGTGTTGGTGCGGGGCTCGGGCAAATGTGGCCCTAGATGGAAGTGCTCAGAGCTGACATTGATCAGCACAAACATCCCTTTTTTAAACAGCCTGACAGAAATCCCATCCCAGTAATGCTATCTGAAACAAGCATCTCGTCATTTAAGCTTTAAACTCCAATTCCGAGGCAGTTTGATCCCAGGATATTTACACAGCTTTTAAAGCCATTGATGGGAGTGCATTTTCTCTGCAACAATGAATCTGAAAATGCATTTATCAAGTTTTAATGATAACCTTTTAGGACATTGCAAGTGCTGAATGATGCCACATTATTCACCAGATTATCTCTGGCTCAGAGACTTGAATCCTGCTTTTCTCACAAAAAGGAGATAATCACCAAAATCCCAGTCGCCTCTGCGTTCAGGTCATGCAGTGGAGAAACTCATCTTCTCTTGTTTATTTCTAAATTAATTGCTTCTGCTGTAATTGAAACATTATTGGATGTACACTAGTAATGAAAACTCCTCAGTGATGGTACACTTGGGCCCAGGGAACCCAAGCCTTCCAAACAGACTCCAGACTGAAAGCTGAAAGATGTTACATTGCCCTGATGTTGTACAGAGCTCCTTGGGGCCTGAAGTGAGCTATTTACAGAGAATTTTTAAACTGGGAGAGGCAGGTTGTTAGTGCTTACCGAGGTCTCAGTCTGACTAACACATTAAAGCTATGCAGGAGCCCTCAGGAGTTTGAATAAACACTACCCCAGCACAAACTTCCCTCATTTTCTCTTTTGGTTCAATAAAATTGCTGGTGTTACTGTTTGTTCAGTCTGAGATGGATATGTTTTAGCTGAGCAAAGGTATTAAGGATCTGGGTCAAAGGCAGGTATATGGAGTTAGGTCACAGGCCAACCTTGATCTTCTACACCAGTGAAGCAGGTTTGAGGGTCTGGTCCTGCTCCCATTCCTTACGTTCCCTGAATGAGGACACCTTCTCTAACCCACTCCATCTCTGGACTGGAACGTATGGCCGAACCACCTTCCCTCAGCGTCCCTCCCTCTGCTCTGACCTTTGCTTTCCCACAACTCAGAAACCCAAATCCAGTCACGAGCTGACTGTCCGACAATGCCACCCCCTGTCTCTTGAGCAAGGCGACCTTGCGAGCACTGGAGCATGTTCCCGAGTTGACATTGGGATGTTGTTGGCTGATGGCCGTTTCCAGTGTTTGAGCCAAGGCTGAGATGTAGGCTGGTCACCTCTCTTCCTGAGCTCTGACATCTGTGCGGCAAATGAAGTGCCAACACCATATTTATCTTTAATTGTAGGCAGCGATCTCAGTAAATTACATTCAGCAAATACTCCCAGTCATCAGACACAAGTGACTCCTGAAAATTATAGGCCGTTTTACCCACTCATCCAATTTGAAGCAAACCTACCCATTACCCATTAACAGAGCAGATCAGCATCAGGGCTACAGCAGAGGGATGAGCCTGTTCCTAAATCAGGACCAAGGGAAGAAGGGAGGGACACCCCTACAATGCCTTCAAACTGTTATATTTTCAACAACGCCCTCCAGATTTCTCCAATAAAATATTTAGTGTTAACCCGATAATAAACCCAACCAGTCCCTGTCCTGGGAGTGTTTGATGGGGACAGTGTAGAGAGAGCTTTACTGTGTATATAACCCCATGCTGTCCCTGTCCTGGGAGTGTTTGATGGGGACAGTGTAGAGCGAACTTTACTCTGTATCTAACCCCGTGCTGCCCCTGTCCTGGGAGTGTTTGATGGGGACAGTGTAGAGGGAGCTTTACTCTGTATCTAACCCCGTGCTGCCCCTGTCCTGGGAGTGTTTGATGGGGACAGTGTAGAGGGAGCTTTACTCTGTATCTAACCCCGTGCTGCCCCTATCCCTGGGAGTGTTTGATGGGGACAGTGTAGAGGGAGCTTTACTCTGTATCTAATCCTGTGCTGTCCCTGTCCTGGGAGTGTTTGATGGGGACAGTATAGAGGGAGCTTTACTCTGTATATAACCCCATGCTGTCCCTGTCCTGGGAGTGTTTGATGGGGGACAGTGTAGAGGGAGCTTTACTCTGTATCTAACCCCGTGCTGTCCCTGTCCTGGGAGTGTTTGATGGGGACAGTGTAGAGGGAGCTTTACTCTGTATCTAACCCTGTGCTGTCCCTGTCCTGGGAGTGTTTGATGGGGGACAGTGTAGAGGGAGCTTTACTCTGTATATAACCCCATGCTGTCTCTGTCCTGGGAGTGTTTGATGGGGACAGTGTAGAGGGAGCTTTACTCTGTATCTAACCCCGTGCTGTCCCTGTCCTGGGAGTGTTTGATGGGGGACAGTGTAGAGGGAGCTTTACTCTGTATATAACCCCATGCTGTCTCTGTCCTGGGAGTGTTTGATGGGGACAGTGTAGAGGGAGCTTTACTCTGTATCTAACCCTGTGCTGTCTCTGTCCTGGGAGTGTTTGATGGGGACAGTGTAGAGGGAGCTTTACTCTGTATCTAACCCTGTGCTGTCCCTGTCCTGGGAGTGTTTGATGGGGACAGTGTAGAGGGAGCTTTACTCTGTATCTAACCCCGTGCTGTCCCTGTCCTGGGAGTGTTTAATGGGGACAGGGTAGATGGAGCTTTACTCTGTGTCTAACCCTGTGCTGTCCCTGTCCTGGGAGTGTTTGATGGGGGACAGTGTAGAGGGAACTTTACTCTGTATCTAACCCCGTGCTGTCCCTGTCCTGGGAGTGTTTGATGGGGGACAGTGTAGAGGGAGCTTTACTCTGTATCTAACCCTGTGCTGTCCCTGTCCTGGGAGTATTTGATGGGGATGGTGTAGAGCGAGCTCTACTCTGTATCTAACCCCGTTGTGTCCCTGTCCTGGGAGTGTTTGATGGGGATGGTGTAGAGCGAGCTTTACTCTGTATCTAACCCCGTGCTGTCCCTGTCCTGGGAGTGTTTGATGGGGATGGTGTAGAGCGAGCTTTACTCTGTATCTAACCCCGTGCTGTCCCTGTCCTGGGAGTGTTTGATGGGGGACAGTGTAGAGGGAGCTTTACTCTGTATCTAACCCCGTGCTGTCCCTGTCCTGGGAGTGTTTGTTGGGGACAGTGTAGAGGGAGCTTTACTGGTGTCAACCTGGGGTAAGATGCTTTCACTCTTTTCACATGTTCTCACTGGGTTAGTTCCTCACTTTAAAACGCCAATCTCACAGTCAGGAATCAAGGCCAGTCTCCTGAATATTCCACAAAGTCCCATGGTAGGAAGCTATCCCTCACAGCAGGGGCTGGGCTGAGGAATGGTGGTCTAGATTAGATGTGGTGCTGGAAAAGCACAGCAGGTCAGGCAGCATCTGAGGAGCAGGAACAAGTCCCATTCCTGATGAAGGGCTTTTGCCCAAAACATTGATTTTCCTGCTCCTCGGATGCTGCCTGACCTGCTGTGCTTTTCCAGCCCCACTAATCCAGACTCAGGTTTCCACCATCTGCAGTCCCTACTTCTGCCTGAGGAATGGGGGTACACTGCCAATCCCAGGGAGAGCTCTCGGGGTGGGGGGGAGGGGGGAGCACATTCAGCTGCACCACAGCCGCCAGCTGGATGGATGCTTGGTCACTCGAGTGTGCTCTGTACTCCATTCAGCTCATGGCTGGTCAGGCGTTGGCCCCAACTCTACTGTCCTACCTATAACCCTCAGTCCCCAACCCCCTCAACCCTGTCCACCAGGTCGACTCAATGAGCTGCTGGGGAAGAGAATTCCAAATATTAACAACTCTCCTGCAGAAAAGCAGTGCCTCCTTATCATGGTTTGAAACAGCTGACTGTCATTCTGGAGCTGTTTTAGATTCCCGATGAAGGTGAAACAGCCTCTCAGTAAGCATGGTGTGAAGCCACGTGCGATGATGCTGTTCCTTTAACAAGGTAATGTTGCCCTTGGTTTTTCTTCAGAGAGGTTGTTAAAGACACAGGCTCTGGAAACCTTAAATTGAAGGGTTTTAGGGCCAGTTTGATTATAGCTAACAGATACTGCCTCAGGGAAAAGGCTTTCCAGTTTTAAAAAAGCACTTGTACAATCAAAAGGGAGTGGCCAATTCTCGCAGTTCAGCTTTTCTCTGATTTGGGTTGGTTTGGGTTGGTTTGGTTTGGGTTGGTTTGGTTTGGGTTGGTTTGAGTTGGGTTGAGTTGGTTTGGGTTGGTTTTGTTTGGTTTGAGTTGGTTTGGTTTGGGTTGGTTTGGTTTGGTTTGAGTTGGTTTGTATTGGTTTTGTTTGGTTTGGTTTGAGTTGATTTGGTTTGTTTTGAGTTGGTTTGGATTGGTTTTGTTTGGTTTGAGTTGGTTTGGTTTGGGTTGGTTTGGTTTGTTTTGAGTTGGTTTGGATTGGTTTTGTTTGGTTTGTGTTGGTTTGGTTTGGTTTGGTTTGGGTTGGTTTGGTTTGTTTTGAGTTGGTTTAGATTGGTTTTGTTTGGTTTGAGTTGGTTTGGTTTGGTTTGGTTTGGGTTGGTTTGGTTTGTTTTGAGTTGGTTTAGATTGGTTTTGTTTGGTTTGAGTTGGTATGGTTTGGGTTGGTTTGGGTTGGTTTGGGTTGGTTTGGTTTGTTTTGAGTTGGTTTGGATTGGTTTTGTTTGGTTTGAGTTGGTTTGGTTTGGGTTGGTTTGGTTTGGTTTGATTTGGTTTGATTATTCACTGAAATCAGTCAGTCAGTTCAGAAGCTGCTGGACCCGAAGAAGCAGGGCCATGTTGGTCCTCTCTCTCTCTGATATCTCTCCTGTAAGACCCTGGGTTTGATTTTACCTTTTGTGCCAAGGGGTGTTCATGGGGATTGTTGCAAGCATTTAGAACAGCATTAAGTTGGGATGATCTGTTGGGTTTTCCGATAGGTTATTAAGTTATTCTGTATTCTGTTCTCTTTTGTTGGTGCTTCATTCGGGAATCTTATAAATAAATTCTGTTTTGTTTGAAACTGAGTGGGTTGAACAGCTGCAGCCCTCCTGGAATATTGGCATTACACCTGCTTAAGACAACCAACAACGTTAGGGCCTGGGCTATCTTCTTGAAATGTTCTGATGGGGTCTGGCCTGGTCCCTAACACCTATCAGAATTCGTTATGCTTTAATAAGACTGGGAGCAATTCATTCTCTCAGAGGGTCATGGATCTGTACAACTCACAGCCCCAGAGTGTGGTGGCTACTGGGCCATTGAGTCAATTTGACGAGGAGGCTGACAGACAGATGTTTAATTAGTGATGGGGTTGGAGGGTTACGGAGAATGGGGCAGGAAGGTGGACTTGAAGCTGAGTGGAGATCAGCCATGAGTGTCTTGAATCTTGGAGCAGGCCTGAGGCCTGACTGACCTCTCTTGCTTGTATGTTCCTATAATCATCTCTTGTCCTTCTCAGCTTGAATGAGTACATGCCCAACCCGCTCAAAATTCTGCTGGAAGATTGGGCCTCCCCTCCAAGAAGTCCTGAGGGAATATCTACAGTTAGTGCAAGTTGATCTCTGTTGCTCCTTCATCCAGCTACACCTTGGGAGGGGGGGGGGTGGGGACGTGTGAGGGGGGGGAAATCCCCTGCTCAACCACTCACAGCCTCGGTGTGGTTTCACATCCTACCTCTCTGACATTGAGTGAATGGCCACATGACTCTCACAGTGTCTGTGTCACAGCCTCTCCCGGCACTCAATGACTTTTACCTTATCTCTGCTGTTCAGGCCTGAAGTGAGAGAGGTCTGTACCCACTGTGACTAAATCACCAAGTGGCTAACAATATCAATGCAACACACACTGTACGCCTCAATTAGTCTTACAAAACATAATTAATGAGGATGAGAAAAACCACAGTATCAACCCTCACTTGTAACCGTGGTAACAGACTTGCCGTCTAATTCTCAGCAACAAAATAAATTGTAATTGAAAAAGTGAAGCCACTTAATGAAAATTACAGTCTGGAGGAGTTTTATTCTTTCTTCAATGAACCTGCCAGTTAATACGTACAATCTTGGCCGAGCCTTGCGTCGGCACCAGGAGAGTTCCGCTGTTTCAAAATGGCAAGACTGCTTCAGAAAGGTTCCCTGGCCTCTTCCTTGGATGCTGCCTGAACTGCTGTGCTCTTCCAGCACCACTAATCCAGAATCTTCCTCCTCAAGCCAAGCTCTGGGCTGCCCGTAGGCACTGACTGGATCCTCACCGCTCCTCCTCCTGGTGGTGGGGGCTCCTCATCAGCCCGGGCCAGGCCCCAACCACCGCACAGAGTCTGTCTACTATTTGCCCCTCTCAAAACACTTCGCAAAAACCACCTATGAATCGCACACACAATACAACTGCAGCTCACCACCAGCTTCCCAGGGCAGTTAGGGAGAGGTGATAAATGCTGACATTGTGTTACCATCACCCTCCTTCAATTCATTTTTATTTATTCACAGGACCAGGATGTGGCTGGCTAGACCAGCACTTATTGCCCATCCCTAATTGCCCAGATTTCAGTACAGAGTGAGCCACATTGACTGTGGGTCTGGAGTCACCTGTAGGCCAGACCAGGTAAGGATGGCAGTTTCATTTCCTTAAGGACATTAGTGACTAGGATGGAGTTTTTCCCAACAACTGACAATGGATGCAAGGTCATCATTAGACTCTTAATTCCAGATTTAAAAAAAAAGAATTGAATTCAAATTGCACCCATCTGCCATGGCAGGGTTCAGACCTGGGTCCCCAACACATCACCCAGCTGTCTGTGTTAACAATCCAGTGATCGAACCACGACCCCATCACCTCCCCCTTTCTCACCTGGTGGGAAAGCCCAGAGTATCGAGGGGAGGTTTCAGGGGAAACTATGACCACACACATTGTCAGCATTCTCCCTTGAAGCTGTATCCCCCATCTAGTATACTGGAGCACACTGGAGTGCACTGGAGCACACTGGAGTGCACTGGAGCACACTGGAGTGCACTGCAGCACACTGGGGCACACCAGAGCACACCAGAGCACACTGCAGCACACTGGAGTGCACTGGGGCACACCAGAGCACACTGCAGCACACTGGAGTGCACTGGGGCACACCGGAGCACACTGCAGCACACTTCAGCACACTGGAGCACACTGGAGCACATCACAGCACACTGGAGCACACTGTAGTGCTCTGGAGCACACTGGAGCACATTGGAGTACACTGGAGCACACTGTAGCGCTGTGGAGCACACTGGAGCACATTGGAGTACACTGGAGCACACTGGAGCACACTGCAGTGCACAGGAGCACACGGAAGCACAACTGGAGCACATTGGAGTACGCTGGAGCACACTGCAGCACACTGGAGCACACTGGAGCACATTGGAGTACGCTGGAGCACACTGCAGCGCACTGGAGCACATTGGAGTACATTGGAGTACGCTGGAGCACACTGCAGCACACTGGAGCACACTGGAGCACATTGGAGTACGCTGGAGCACACTGCAGCACACTGGAGCACACCGGAGCACATTGGAGTACACTGGAGCACACTGGAGCACACTGCAGTGCACAGGAGCACACGGAAGCACAACTGGAGCACATTGGAGTACGCTGGAGCACACTGCAGCACACTGGAGCACACTGGAGCACATTGGAGTACGCTGGAGCACACTGCAGCGCACTGGAGCACACTGCAGCGCACTGGGAGCACACTGGAGCACACTGGAGCGCACTGGAGTGCACTGCAGCACACTGAAGTACACTGGTGTACACTGCAGTACACTGGAGCACACTGGAGCACATTGGAGTACGCTGGAGCACACTGCAGCGCACTGGAGCACACCGGAGCACATTGGAGTACACTGGAGCACACTGGAGCACACTGGAGCGCACTGGAGTGCACTGCAGCACACTGAAGTACACTGGTGTACACTGCTGTACACTGGTGCACACTGCAGTGCACTGGAGCACCCTGGAGCACCCTGGAGCACACTGCAGCACAATGGAGCACACTGGAGTGCACTGGAGCACACTGCAGCACACTGCAATACACTGGAGCACACTGGAGTGCACTGCAGCACACTGAAGTACACTGGTGTACACTGCAGTACACTGGAGCACACTGCAATACACTGGAGCACACTGACGCACACTGCAATACACTGGAGCACACTGGCGCACACTGCAATACACTGGAGCACACTGCAGCACACTGGAGCACACTGCAGCACAATGGAATGCACTGGTGTACACTGCAGTACACTGGCACACACTGCAGTGCACTGGAGTGCACTGGAGCACACTGGAGCACACTGCAGCACACTGGAGCACACTGCAATACACTGGAGCACACTGGAGCACACTGGAGCACAGTGCTGAGAGTTATCCACTGTTTCAGCAGTGACTCCCACAGCCACCTGCAAGGATCTGCCAGTCTGAGTAACACCGGTTAGTGCTCCCCTTCCCTTTACCCAGCACTCCCTCCAATACTCTGCTTTCTGCCCTGTAGCTGGGACATAGCTAACTCATCAGCTATCAGGGTCAGCTTGTTTCAATTGTAAGGGGAGTATTCACAATCATACAGCACAGGGTAGGGCATTTGGCCCATCATGTCTGTACTAGCTCTTTGAAAGCTATCCAATTCATTCCATTTCCCCACAAGTTTCCCCTCAGAGTGGGTAATCCATTTCTTTTTGAATGTGCCAGCTGATGCTGCTCTGACTAACCTTTCAGGATGTATAAGAATGAGTTAGATAGCTCACTTTAGGCTTTGATGAAAACCAGAATTTCATGGTGAAGAAGGAACCTACATGATGTGGAGGGTCACTGGGCACTGCTGGGTGTTTGTGCTGTAACTCAGCAAGTCCAGTGACTGGGTTTGGCTGCTCATTAGGAATGAAGGGATTGTAACCATTCACAGTCCCTTGCTCAGTGTCATGACCACACACACCAGCAGGTCCTCAAGCTGCTCTGGAATCCACCCCAACACCAGAAGCTCACACTTGGACCCTGTTTCAACTTTGAATGTTCCAATTTGAAAATAACCAGGAGCGTTACACTTTAAACAAGACCAAAGGGTAGTCTGAAAAAGGGTCACTGCACCCAAAACGTTAACTCTGATTTCGCTCCAACGATGCTAGCAGACCTGCTGTGCTTTTCCAACAATTTCTGGTTTTGTATTTGCTTCCAAAGTGTAGTTTGTTACTGAGCCATTACAGAGTGTTCCTCTAATAGAGTGTGATAAGTTTATTCGCCAAAATTCAGGTCCAGACATTAAAAGTACGCACAGATAAAGTTTACGGATGAAGATTAAAGTGAGGTCAGTCTCTCATATTGTAGCAGGACCCAGTGTTCTTCAGACCGTTTCTGAAGTGAAGCTGTTTAAACTTTAGAGTGAGATTTTTCTCTGGTTAAACAGCTGGGGTTTGCTCCCTCAGGTAGACAGACAGGAGTCTGTCTCTGTATATTGGTAAGCTGCTTCAGTACAACAGACCTTCCCCTGTACCCATGGGGAGAAGCAGTTGCTGTATTAATCATTAGCCAGTTCTCTCACTGCCTCCACATGGTTCCCTTGAGATCCCCACAAAAAAGGGCTAGTCACAGACAAACTTTTATACAGTTCCAAATGTTTAAAACAGTCTGCCATGTCAAACAGAATCCTGTTCCCATGTGGACAAGCCCAAGGTGGTTGACTTTTTAACGTCAGCCATTAGCTTGGATGGCTTTCATCTCTGTTCTGGTTTTTGGACAGCCACTCACGTCTCGATGGGTCTGATTGTCGCAGAGTTTCTGTTCCCTGAGTTTTAATAGTCACTTGCGATTCTTCCTGAGAGAAATACAGCCTGTTCTCAAGTGCAGCTGAATCCGCAAGAGATGTCACTTGGGCCTGGGGGTGGTTTGGTGAGGCTCCTGCGATAACTCCCCAGAGGCCGGTATCCCTTTATTTACACACCGAGCGTCTGTGACACTGACCCAGCCTCCTCAGAGCCAGGTCCCAGAGTGAACAGAACCCCTGAGACTCCTGTTTCTGTCTGTCAGCCAGGGCTCCCTAATTGGTTAACAGACCCAATCCGGGAACTCATAGTCTGAGGTCCAGCTAGCTGACCTTGTTACATTTACTACTGTTTCTATTATCCATTTTAACAATAGGTTTAATATAATCAACACAAAATAGAGATAATATTAGAAGTAACTCAGTGTGATCCTGGGCTGCAGTAAGTTGGGGTGGGGTTCCAGTGCTAACCTGGACCCGTAGATTACTCAGTTACAATTCATGGTCCAAAGCTGTTGACTTGCACATTGTGAACTTGATTGACTTTTCCAAGGATGATGTAAATCATTTATTTGAAAACTGTGGGTGATGTGTCACTTGTTAAAGGGAGCCCTAACCCTAACTCACCCACAGCCTGCTGGGCTGGGGGAAATGTCTTCAATTCTGCCAGATTATGGAAACACTAATGAAAGGGAGATCAGTCGGTCGCAAGAGTGAGTCGTACAGACAGCTCGAAAATCAAAAGGCACAGCTCTGCTCTGGCAAAGCAGCACTGGGTCTCTCTCCAGCAGCTAACACACACTCATTAACTGAACAAACAGCAGCCAGAACGCTCAGTGCCCTGGGTCGAACCATCACCAGCAGTATTCAGCATTCAACAACAACTGAATTCTGGGATGATAGACACAAGGAAAAGAATTATCTGCTCATTATTCCGCAAAAACAACCCCAATGAGACCATTAACTGTGTCACCATCAGCACTGGGAGATCAGCTCCCAAAGTCTGGAGTTCGGTCTGGACAACAACAACTTACATTTGTAAAGCAACCCTGTACGGGAGGCAAATATCCCCAAAGCACAATGCAGGTTCATTAATCAGGTCAGAAACTGACACGGAGACACAAAAGAGCAAGGTGAGGAAGGGTGGTTAGGAGTTTGACAAAAGAGGAGGTTCGGGGTCCCCAGCCCAATATCTGACCCAGTTGGTCGATGGGGTTTTGACAGGAATAAACTACCCCCCTGTTCCTCCAGGAAGGCCAGTGACTCCCCATGAATCTAGCCAGGGTCCTAGCAGGGTCCAAGTGACGGCAGCTCATGGGAGATTCCTAGCGGAATCAGGTGAGATGTCGATGAGCCCCACCTTGACATCACGATGACCTGACTCCAACTGTGTGACACCATGAGGTTCTCACCAGACAGTGGAGCTACCCTGTTCAGGGCCATTACTGCCGTCAACGCAGCTCAAACCTTACTTCAAAAAGTGACACCGAGCACCAACATCTGTGGGCACACTCCAAGGGCAATGGACACACACACAGCTCACACCCACTGATGCATCTGTCTAAAATGTCAAACATCTTTAATTCAGGTCAAAGTCTTTAATTCAGGCCTTGGTCTATTATTCCTCATCCAGCAGATTTCAGACTGGAGACCTGTGATCAGTGGAGTGCCACAAGGATCGGTGCTGGGCCCACTACTTTTTGTCATTTATATAAATGATTTGGATGTGAGCATAAGAGGTATAGTTAGTAAGTTTGCAGATGACACCAAAATTGGAGGTGTAGTGGACAGCGAAGAGGGTTACCTCAGATTACAACAGGATCTAGACCAGATGGGCCAATGGGCTGAGAAATGGCAGATGGAGTTTAATTCAGATAAATACGAGGTGCTGCATTATGGGAAAGCAAATCTTAGCAGGACTTATACACTTAATGGTGAGGTCCTAGAGAGTGTTGCTGAACAAAGAGACCTTGGAGTGCATGTTCATAGCTCCTTGAAAGTGCAGTCGCAGGTAGATAGGATAGTGAAGAAGGTGTTTGGTATGCTTTCCTTTATTGGTCAGAGTATTGAGTACAGGAGTTGGGAGGTCATGTTGCGGCTGTACAGGGCATTGGTTAGGCCACTGTTGGAATATTGTGTGCGTTTCTGGTCTCCTTCCTATTGGAAGGATGTTGTGAAACTTGAAAGGGTTCAGAAGAGATTTACAAGGATGTTGCCAGGGTTGGAGGATTTGAGCTATAGGGAGAGGCTGAACAGGCTGGGGCTGTCTTCCCTGGAGCATCGGAAGCTGAAGGGTGACCTTATAGAGGTTTACAAAATTATCAGGGGCATGGATAGGATAAATAGACAAAGTCTTTTCCCTGGTGTGGGGGAGTCCAGAACTAGAGGGCATAGGTTTAGGGTGAGAGGGGAAAGATATAAGAGACCTAGGGACAACTTTTTCACGCAGAGGGTGGTACGTGCATGGAATGAGCTGCCAGAGGAAGTGGTGGAGGCTGGTACAATTTCAACGTTTAAGGGGCACTTGGATGGGTATATGAATAGGAAGGGTTTGGAGGGATATGGGCCAGGTGCTGGCAGGTGGGACTAGATTGGGTTGGGATATCTGGTCGGTCTGGACGAGTTAGACCAAAGGGTCTGTTTCTGTGCTGTACATCTCTATGACTCTTATCACTCAATAAAGTAGATGGTGATTCAGTCTCTAAATTCTGCTCAATCGTACACCCAGGACAGTTCACCAAGCATCTCAGGTGGGCCTGCAGGTGCTGACCAGACCTCTCACACACTGCCCATTTCAATTCCCCTTCCCACTCCCTTTCTGACATAACCATCCTTGGCCTCCTCTATTGCCACAATAAACCAAACCACGAATTGGAGGAACAACACCTTGTCTTCCACCTGGGCAGCCTACAGCCCAGAGGACTCAATTTAGAGATCTCCAATTTCAAATAACCTTCCTTCCCTTCTCAGCACCTCCCCCTCCCATCCACAGCTCCCTGCCACCAACCGGATTCGTCCCTCCCATTGACCAACCAGGTTGTATCCTCCACCTACCTTCACCTATCAGCACTTCACCACCCCGCCACCACCACCCCCTTTATCTGCAGCTCCCCCCACACCCACCCCTAGTCCTGAAGAAGAGTTCTACCCAAGATGTCACCTCTTCCACCTCCTGATGCTGCCTGGTTTGCTGTGTTCTTCCAGCCTCCTGTTTGTCTATTTTACAACCATTCACCCAGACCAGGCTACACAGGAACTGGAACCCCACATAGACACCTCCACTCCATCTCCTTTCCATCAGTGAGGAACTGATTCCACCAGTCTCACTGTCGGAATGTCGTGCTGCTGCCTGATGGTGTGAAGGCCATAGGAACCTTCTTGAGGTCTTTCTGCCAGTGATAGCCCAGTCACCGAGAGGCCCCGTCAATATCGAGTTGGAGCCCGGAGAAGGTGAAGGATTGGCCTGAGATATTTCAGATTCTGGAGCTGAGTAAACCGTGGGGAAGGGGGTATGGGAGATTCGAACCTTGCTGCGAAACCATAGAGACAGTAAGCAATCGAGGGCACTTGACCAAGTAACCTCCCAAGAACTGAAGAACCCAACCAGACACGGGCAGCGGGGCTAAACACCAGGAGCAAATACATCAATGACAGGCACCTCATGCCAATTGGCTGGGCTGGTTTATATCAGTTGGTGAGGGTGGGATTATAACAGGGTGATAATGAGGGGGGGGGGGGGGTGTGGTGTCAAGGTGAGAATGGGGGGGGGTTATTTGGGTTGGGGGGGGTTATTCGGGTTGGGGGAGTTAATTGGTACTACTTCCTCACCCTTCTGTCACCCACCAGCGCTTGGTGAGAGTAACTAGGCAGAATGGTGCTGCATTTCTTCGGGGTCAGTTGCTGCCTCCTGCTGTGTAACTCTGGAGGACACTGGGCAAGGAGATGTGAAGGTACTGTCTGCTCCCTTTGTGACTCACGCTGTGAACATGCGTCTCTTTTGGTGACTGATGGACAGATCGAAAGTCGATGCCTGGACAGAGGTTGCCTGCTGAGTCCACAACAACAGAGAGAGATGAGATGACTCGGATAATAGGATCACGTAGCTTCCACTAATCTATTAGAGATTATCCTGGGCAAAACCATATTGGCTGCAGCCATCCTGGTGGATAGACCCCTGTCTCTGTCTGTCTGTAAAGATGTTCACTCAGTGAAGGATTGACAATTTAAAGAAATGAACCATTTTTCCAGCTGGCAGTTAGTATCAGCCATTCACCCATCAGACAGTAGAATGAGAAGTCAGTTCCAGGACCACACTGTGTCAATCATCCTCCAGCCTCTGAAAGGACACAGTGCTCAGTACTGCAGCGTAACCTCTGTGCCCTGCTCCTCCAGCAACACATAACAATCAACGAGTGCACAATTATCAAGATTCTCAATTATTCTGAGATTATTCCCTCTGCTATTGGAAGGAAGTTGTGAAACTTGAAAGGGTTCAGAAAAGATTTGCAAGGATGTTGCCAGGGTTGGAGGATCTGAGCTACAGGGAGAGGCTGAACAGGCTGGGGCTGTTTTCCCTGGAGCGTCAGAGGCTGAGGGGTGACCTTATAGAGGTTTACAAAATTATGAGGGGCATAGATAGGATAAATAGACAAGGTCTTTTCCCTGGGGTCAGGGAGTCCAGAACTAGAGGGAATAGGTTTAGGGTGAGAGGGGAAAGATATAAAAAAGACCTAAGGGGCAACCTTTTCACACAGAGGGTGGTACGTGTATGGAATGAGCTGCCATAGGATGTGGTGGAGGACGGTACAATTGCAACATTTAAGAGGCATTTGGATGGGTATATGAATAGGAAGGGTTTGGAGGGATATGGGCCGGGTGCTGGCAGGTGGGACTAGATTGGGTTGGGATATCTGGTCGGCATGGACAGGTTGGACCGAAGGGTCTGTTTCCCTGCTGTACCTCTCTCTCTGACTCTGTGCTCTTAGGCACTCCTATGAGAGGAAATAACCTTTCCACGTTGATTCTGTTAAATCCTGAAGGATCTTTCACGTTTCAATAAGGTTGCCCCGTAGTTTTTGTTATTCCAATGAGTGCAGGTCCAACCTGACCAAGATCTCTTCATACGATACTCTGTCCATACCTGCTGACAGAGCTTCCTCTCCCACCCCCAATGTCAGTGCAGCCTTCCTTAGCTAAGGATCCCAGCTGTGCCCTAACTAGTGCCATGTCAGGTAACCAATGGCGTGAGAAGCTGGAATTGGACTGTGTGAGGCAGGGGGTCATGTGATAGAATTAGAGTTGCCGAATGGGCTTACCAATCAAATCACAAACAGGGGAACCAAGGCTGACAGGATAAAAACTGATGAGGACATCGAAGCTAAAATTAGACAACAAATACCTACTGATACTGGAGCTGTCAACAAGCTAAAAAAAACACGATTAATCTCACAATTAAAATTTTTAATCTCAGTTAATCTTGGTCTTTATGGCATATTTAATTGATACAATTGCTGCATCTATCTTACTCACAGTTACATCATAATTACACTGGAA
>NC_092771.1:7929977-7999977 GCF_047496795.1 Chiloscyllium punctatum | reverse complement strand
ACACACACTGACTCTCACTGGGGTACAATCTCACACACACACTGACCCTCACTGGGGTACAGTCCCACACACACACTGACCCTCACTGGAGGACAGTCCCCCACACACACTGACCCTCACTGGGGTACAGTCCCACACACACACTGACTCTCACTGGGGTACAGTCCCCCACACACACACTGACCCTCACTGGGGTACAATCTCACACACACACTGACTCTCACTGGGGTACAGTCCCACACACACACTGACCCTCACTGGAGGACAGTCCCCCACACACACTGACTCTCACTGGGGTACAGTCCCCCACACACACACTGACTCTCACTGGGGTACAGTCCCCCACACACACTGACTCTCACTGGGGTACAGTCCCCCACACACACTGACCCTCACTGGAGGACAGTCCCACACCCACACTGACTCTCACTGGGGGACAGTCCCACACACACACTGACTCTCACTGGGGTACACTCCCACACACACACTGACCCTCACTGGGGGACAATCTCACACACACACTGACCCTCACTGGGGTACAATCTCACACACACACTGACTCTCACTGGGGTACAATCTCACACACACACTGACCCTCACTGGGGGACAGTCCCACACACACACACTAACTCTCACTGGGGGACAGTCCCAAATGTGCACAGATATGGGAAAAGGCCGGGGTGGAGGCAGAAGTGGATGTTGCAGAGACACATGCAAACACGTTGTGTTGAATAGAATCCTGCACACTGCAATCAGACTGCAACTTAGTGAAACCCCATCCCTGCTGCTCCCAAGCCTCCTCATCCCCTTCCCCCAGCCTCCTGTAGCCCCTCACCCTCACTCTCCTGAACCCCTTTCCCTCCCAGCCTCCTGAAGCCCCTCACCCTCACTCTCCGGAACCCCTTTCCCCCCCCCAGCATCCTGATGCCCATTTCCCAGCCTCCTGACGCCCATTTCCCAGCCTCCTGAATCCCTTCCCCCCCAGCCTCCTGAACCCCTTTCCCCCCCAGCCTCCTGAACCCCTTTCCCCCCCCCCAGCCTCCTGAACCCCTATCCCCCCCCAGCCTCCTGAACCCCTTTCCCCCCCAGCCTCCTGATCCCCTTTCCCCCCCAGCCTCCTGATCCCCTTCCCCCCCCCAGCCTCCTGAACCCCTTTCCACCCCAGCCTCCTGAACCCCTTTCCCCCCCAGCCTCCTGAACCCCTTTCCCCCCCAGCCTCCTGAACCCCTTCCCCCCCCAGCCTCCTGAACCCCTTTCCCCCCCAGCCTCCTGAACCCCTTCCCCCCCCCAGCCTCCTGAACCCCTATCCCCCCCAGCCTCCTGATCCCCTATCCCCCCCCCAGCCTCCTGAACCCCTTCCCCCACAGCCTCCTGATCCCCTTTCCCCCCCAGCCTCCTGATCCCCTTTCCCCCCCAGCCTCCTGATCCCCTTTCCCCCCAGCCTCCTGAACCCCTTTCCCCCCAGCCTCCTGAACCCCTTTCCCCCCCAGCCTCCTGAACCCCTTTCCCCCCAGCCTCCTGATCCCCTATCCCCCCCAGCCTCCTGATCCCCTATCCCCCCCAACCTCCTGATCCCCTTTCCCCCCCAGCCTCCTGATCCCCTTTTCCCCCCAGCCTCCTGAACCCCTTCCCCCCCCCCAGCCTCCTGAACACCTTTCCCCCCCAACCTCCTGATCCCCTTTCCCCCCCAGCCTCCTGATCCCCTATCCCCCCCAACCTCCTGATCCCCTTTCCCCCCCAGCCTCCTGATCCCCTTTCCCCCCCAGCCTCCTGATCCCCTATCCCCCCAACCTCCTGATCCCCTATCCCCCCAGCCTCCTGAACCCCTTTCCCCCCCAGCCTCCTGAACCCCTATCCCCCCAACCTCCTGATCCCCTATATCCCCAGCCTCCTGAACCCCTTTCCCCCCCCAACCTCCTGATCCCCTATCCCCCCAGCCTCCTGAACCCCTATCCCCCCCAGCCTCCTGAACCCCTATCCCCCCCAGCCTCCTGAACCCCTATCCCCCCCAGCCTCCTGATCCCCTATCCCCCCCCAGCCTCCTGAACCCCTATCCCCCCCAGCCTCCTGATCCCCTATGCCCCCAGCCTCCTGAACCCCTATCCCCCCAGCCTCCTGATCCCCTTTCCCCCCCAGCCTCCTGAACCCCTATCCCCTAAGCCTCCTGAACCCCTATCCCCCCCAGCCTCCTGAACCCCTATCCCCCCAGCCTCCTGAACCCCTATCCCCCCCAGCCTCCTGAACCCCTATCTCCCCCAGCCTCCTGAACCCCTATGCCCCCAGCCTCCTGAACCCCTATCCCCCCCAGCCTCCTGATCCCCTTTCCCCCCCAGCCTCCTGATCCCCTTTCCCCCCCAGCCTCCTGATCCCCTTTCCCCCCCAGCCTCCTGATCCCCTTTCCCCCCCAGCCTCCTGAACCCCTATCCCCCCCCAGCCTCCTGAACCCCTTTCCCCCCCAGCCTCCTGAACTCGTATCCCCCCCCAGCCTCCTGAACCCCTATCCCCCCCCAGCCTCCTGAACCCCTTTCCCCCCCAGCCTCCTGAACTCGTATCCCCCCCAGCCTCCTGATCCCCTTTCCCCCCCAACCTCCTGATCCCCTTTCCCCCCAGCCTCCTGAACCCCTATCCCCCCCCAGCCTCCTGATCCCCTTTCCCCCCCAACCTCCTGATCCCCTTTCCCCCCCAGCCTCCTGATCCCCTTTCCCCCCCAACCTCCTGATCCCCTTTCCCCCCCAGCCTCCTGAATACCCCCCAAGTTCCTGCCTCCTGCCCCAGTTGCGCAGCCCCTGCTCGGGTACTGGAGCCTATCCCCTAGCGCAGAGCTGGTGGAGGTCTCTCTGTCTGGTGGGATGGTACATCGAGGTGCAGACCACCTGTGTGGTGGATGGGAACACCTCTGGGGCTTATATCCTCAGCTGGGCTCTATCCTGGACAATGTTAAATCATTAACCATGGAGACACCCAAGAACCCTGGGCATGGCACTGTTTTATTTTTGTTGGATCTTGTTGTGCAAAATGAAAGATGGAGTTTCCTGTGCTACAACAGTGACTCCATATTCAGAATTGTGAAATGCTGTGGGACTTCCCAAGGTTCTGAAAGGTGCTCTACAAATGCAGTTTTCTGAGTCCCTCACCAAGGGCTATTGTCTTATCCTGACAGGACAGCTCAATGCTCAGACTCAGGCTGGTGTTGTGGTCAGAAATGGTGTGAGGTTGCCTTTAATGGCAGGGGAAGACACTGAGGACAAAGGTGTGTTCTTACCCGAGACCTCCCGGTCCAGCACACACTCCCACCTGGGTTTCTCATTCTCATAGGCCCCTCTCGCAGCCTGGGGGAATTACACAGGACAGCCCTGTGCTGGCCAAGCCAAACTGGGCCAAACTGGGTCTAGCCTGGTCAAACCAGGCCAAACTGGGCCAAACAGGGCTAAGCTGGGCCAAACTAGGCCAAGCCGGGCCAATCTGGCCAAGCCAGGTCATGCTGGGCCAAACCGGGCCAAACCTGATGTGATTCACAGCAGCCTCCATGTGATCAATGACTCCATCATCTCTGACACTCTGTAAACACAGTTAAAATTCACAAAATACCAGGTTATAGTCCAACAGGTTTATTTGGAAGCACGAGCTTTCAGAGCACTGCTCCTTCATCAGGAGATTGTGGAGAATAAGGTCGTAAGATGTAGAATTTATAGCAAAAGTTTGCAGTGTCGAAACAGAGCATCAATGCAGCTCCTGGCTTCCTGAACTAGTCCAGATGAAGGCCCAGTGCAATCCCATCGTGTTTATAAGGTCAATGTCAATTCCTTCCTGTTATTGAGTTTCAACAGTCAAAAGTAAATATGAGGGGTGAATCCTCCTTCACTGTGAAGGGAATCCAGTCAGAAAACACCTTGCAGCCAACACCACCTTCACTTAGTCAGAAGGTTCCAAAAGCAATGTTCGGACTGAAACAAAACCAGGAAGTGCTGCAGAAACTCAGCAGGTTTGCCAGCATCTGTGGAGAGAGAGACAGAGCAAAAAAGTGAGAGAGAGTGATCGAAACATAGAGTGAGAGAGAGAGTGAGCATGAGTGAGAGAGCTACAGAGAGATGACATCCTGAATCCAGTCAGCCAGCCCAGTCACTGGACTCGAATGTTTATCACTCTCTCTCTCTCCCCATTGATGCTGCCAGACCTCCTAAGTTCCTCCAGAATGCTCTTTGACCTTTGTTCCTGATCTTCAAACTGGACAGGTCATTGTGTTTCCTCCAGTTGGTGAGAGGTTACTGCAACTAGTCATGGCACAGTGTTAGGGAGCTGGCTGATAGACTGTATACCCCAGGGTTCTAAGGGAGATAGGTGATGGACTGTATACCCCAGGGCTCTAAGGGAGATAGGTGATGGACTGTATACCCCAGGGTTCTAAGGGAGATAGGTGATGGACTGTATACCCCAGGGTTCTAAGGGAGATAACTGATAGACTGTATAACCCAGGGTTCTAAGGGAGATAGGTGATGGACTGTATACCCCAGGGTTCTAAGGGAGATAACTGATAGACTGTATACCCCAGGGTTCTAAGGGTGATAGGTGATGGACTGTATACCCCAGGGTTCTAAGGGTGATAGGTGATGGACTGTATACCCCAGGGTTCTAAGGGAGATAGGTGATGGACTGTATACCCCAGGGTTCTAAGGAAGATAGGTGATGGACTGTATACCCAGGGTTCTAAGGGAGATAGGTGATGGACTGTATACCCCAGGGCTCTAAGGGAGATAGGTGATGGACTGTATACCCCAGGGTTCTAAGGGAGATAACTGATAGACTGTATACCCCAGGGTTCTAAGGGAGATAGGTGATGGACTGTATACCCCAGGGTTCTAAGGGAGATAACTGATAGACTGTATACCCCAGGGTTCTAAGGGAGATAGGTGATGGACTGTATACCCCAGGGTTCTAAGGGAGATAGGTGATGGACTGTATACCCCAGGGTTCTAAGGGAGATAGGTGATGGACTGTATACCCCAGGGCTCTAAGGGAGATAGGTGATGGACTGTATACCCCAGGGTTCTAAGGGAGATAGGTGATGGACTGTATACCCCAGGGTTCTAAGGGAGATAGGTGATGGACTGTATACCCCAGGGCTCTAAGGGAGATAGGTGATGGACTGTATACCCCAGGGTTCTAAGGGAGATAGGTGATGGACTGTATACCCCAGGGCTCTAAGGGTGATAGGTGATGGACTGTATACCCCAGGGTTCTAAGGGAGATAACTGATGGACTGTATACCCCAGGGTTCTAAGGGAGATAACTGATGGACTGTATACCCCAGGGTTCTAAGGGAGATAACTGATGGACTGTATACCCCAGGGTTCTAAGGGTGATAGGTGATGGACTGTATACCCCAGGGTTCTAAGGGTGATAGGTGATGGACTGTATACCCCAGGGTTCTAAGGGAGATAGGTGATGGACTGTATACCCCAGGGTTCTAAGGGAGATAGGTGATGGACTGTATACCCCAGGGCTCTAAGGGAGATAGGTGATGGATTGTATACCCCAGGGCACTAAGGGCGATAGGTGATGGACTGTATACCCCAGGGTTCTAAGGGAGATAACTGATGGACTGTATACCCCAGGGTTCTAAGGGAGATAGCTGATGGACTGTATACCCCAGGGTTCTAAGGGAGATAGGTGATGGACTGTATACCCCAGGGTTCTAAGGGAGATAGGTGATGGACTGTATACCCCAGGGTTCTAAGGGTGATAGGTGATGGACTGTATACCCCAGGGCTCTAAGGGAGATAGGTGATGGACTGTATACCCCAGGGTTCTAAGGGTGATAGGTGATGGACTGTATACCCCAGGGTTCTAAGGGTGATAGGTGATGGACTGTATACCCCAGGGCTCTAAGGGTGATAGGTGATGGACTGTATACCCCAGGGCTCTAAGGGTGATAGGTGATGGACTGTATACCCCAGGGCTCTAAGGGTGATAGGTGATGGACTGTATACCCCAGGGCTCTAAGGGCGATAGGTGATAGACTGTATACCCCAGGGTTCTAAGGGAGATAGGTGATGGATTGTATACCCCAGGGCTCTAAGGGTGATAGGTGATGGACTGTATACCCCAGGGTTCTAAGGGAGATAGGTGATGGACTGTATACCCCAGGGCTCTAAGGGAGATAGGTGATGGACTGTATACCCCAGGGTTCTAAGGGAGATAGGTGATGGACTGTATACCCCAGGGCTCTAAGGGAGATAGGTGATGGACTGTATACCCCAGGGCTCTAAGGGAGATAGGTGATGGACTGTATACCCCAGGGCTCTGAGGGCGATAGGTGATAGACTGTATACCCCAGGGTTCTAAGGGAGATAGGTGATGGACTGTATACCCCAGGGTTCTAAGGGAGATAGGTGATGGACTGTATACCCCAGGGGTCTAAGGGAGATAACTGATAGACTGTATACCCCAGGGCTCTAAGGGTGATAGCTGATGGACTGTACACCCCAGGGTTCTAAGGGAGATAGGTGACGGACTGTATACCCCAGGGCTCTAAGGGAGATAGGTGATGGACTGTATACCCCAGGGTTCTAAGGGAGATAGGTGATGGACTGTATACCCCAGGGTTCTAAGGGAGATAGGTGATGGACTGTATAACCCACTGCTCTAAGGGAGATAGGTGATGGACTGTACACCCCAGGGTTCTAAGGGAGATAGGTGACGGACTGTATACCCCAGGGCTCTAAGGGAGATAGGTGAGGAGATTGTGGAGGCATTAGTGTTGACCTTTCAGGAATGGCTAGAATCAGGGACGGTAGCAGATGACTTATGGTCTTACTCTGGAATCGCTGTTAGTCAGCTTGCAGTGTTTGGTCTGCTTCATGTTGGTGACTCTGCAGGCTCTGTTCCTTGAGCAGACTGTAATTAAACGCTCACATTGGGAAGGGTCAGGTTGCCTGCCTTTGATATTCCTGTGGACAATGACAAGCTGGCAGTCTCCACTGGCCACTAGGGAATGGTCACCTGGAAAGTGTGTCCAGGTGGGACGCAGCTAGGAACGGGTAAAAGGTGAGGCCTGGTCAGTCAACAGCAGCTGGGGGAGAAAAGAGGGTTATGTGTTGGGGAGGGGGGCCAGCTCTCTGCTGGAGAGGGGCAGTGCCAGAGGGGGGCATTGCCAAAGAGAGGGGGCATTGTCAGAGAGAGGGGACATTGCTGGAGAAAGGGCATTGCCGGATAGATGGGACATTGTCAGAGAGAGGGGACATTGTCAGAGAGAGGGGGCATTGTCAGAGAGAGGGGACATTGTCAGAGAGAGGGGACATTGTCAGAGAGAGGGGGCATTGTCAGAGAGAGGGGACATTGTCAGAGAGAGGGGGCATTGTCGGAGAGAGGGGGCATTGTCAGAGAGAGGGGACATTGTCAGAGAGAGGGGGCATTGCCGGAGAGAGGGGACATTGTCAGAGAGAGGGGACATTGCTGGAGAAAGGGCATTGCCGGATAGATGGGACATTGTCAGAGAGAGGGGGCATTGTCAGAGAGAGGGGACATTGTCAGAGAGAGGGGACATTGTCAGAGAGCGGGGACATTGCCAGAGAGAGGGCATTGTCAGAGAGAGGGGGGCATTGTCAGAGAGAGGGGGCATTGTCAGAGAGAGGGGGAATTGTCAGAGAGAAGGGACATTGTCAAAGAGAGGGGGCATTGTCGGAGAGAGGGGGCATTGTTAGAGAGAGGGGGCATTGTTAGAGAGAGGGGACATTGCGGGAGAGAGGGGACATTGTTAGAGAGAGGGGACATTGTTCGAGAGAGGGGGCATTGCGGGAGAGAGGGGGCATTGCCGGAGAGAGGGGGCATTGTCAGAGAGAGGGGACATTGTCAGAGAGAGGGGACATTGTCAGAGAGGGGGGGCATTGTCAGAGAGGGGGGGCATTGTCAGAGAGAGGGGGTATTGTCAGAGAGAGGGGACATTGCCAGAGAGAGGGGGCATTGTCAGAGAGAGGGGGCATTGTCAGAGAGAGGGGGCATTGTCAGAGAGAGGGGAAATTGTCAGAGAGAGGGGGTATTGTCAGAGAGAGGGGACATTGCCAGAGAGAGGGGACATTGCCGGAGAGAGGGGGCATTGTCGGAGAGAGGGGGCCATTGTCAGAGAGAGGGGGCATTGTCAAAGAGAGGGGGCATTGTCAGAGAGAGGGGGGCATTGTCAGAGAGAGGGGGCATTGTCGGAGAGAGAGGACATTGTCAGAGAGAGGGGACATTGCCGGAGAGAGGGGGCATTGTCAGAGAGAGGGTGCATTGTCAGAGAGAGGGGGCATTGCCAGAGAGAGGGTGCATTGTCAGAGAGAGGGGGCATTGCCGGAGAGAGGGGTCATTGTCAGAGAGAGGGGACATTGCTGGAGAGAGGGGACATTGTTAGAGAGAGGGTGCATTGGCAGAGAGAGGGGGCATTGTCAGAGAGAGGGGGCATTGCCGGAGAGAGGGGACATTGTCAGAGAGAGGGGACATTGTCAGAGAGAGGGGGCATTGCCGGAGAGAGGGGGCATTGTCAGAGAGAGGGGGCATTGTCAAAGAGAGGGGACATTGTCAGAGAGAGGGGACATTGTCAGGGAGAGGGGACATTGTCAGAGAGAGGGGACATTGTCAGAGAGAGGGGACATTGCTGGAGAAAGGGCATTGCCGGATAGATGGGACATTGTCAGAGAGAGGGGGCATTGGCAGAGAGAGGGGGCATTGTCAGAGAGAGGGGGCATTGCCGGAGAGAGGGGACATTGTCAGAGAGAGGGGACATTGTCAGAGAGAGGGGGCATTGTCAGAGAGAGGGGGCATTGTCAAAGAGAGGGGACATTGTCAGAGAGAGGGGACATTGTCAGGGAGAGGGGACATTGTCAGAGAGAGGGGACATTGCTGGAGAAAGGGCATTGCCGGATAGATGGGACATTGTCAGAGAGAGGGGGCATTGTCAGAGAGAGGGGGCATTGCCGGATAGATGGGACATTGTCAGAGAGAGGGGGCATTGTCAGAGAGCGGGGACATTGTCAGAGAGCGGGGACATTGTCAGAGAGCGGGGACATTGCCAGAGAGAGGGCATTGTCAGAGAGAGGGGGCATTGTCAGAGAGAGGGGGAATTGTCAAAGAGAGGGGGCATTGTCGGAGAGAGGGGGCATTGTTAGAGAGAGGGGACATTGCGGGAGAGAGGGGACATTGTTAGAGAGAGGGGACATTGTTCGAGAGAGGGGGCATTGCGGGAGAGAGGGGGCATTGCCGGAGAGAGGGGGCATTGTCAGAGAGAGGGGACATTGTTCGAGAGAGGGGGCATTGCGGGAGAGAGGGGACATTGTCAGAGAGAGGGGACATTGTTCGAGAGAGGGGGCATTGCGGGAGAGAGGGGGCATTGTCAGAGAGAGGGGACATTGTTCGAGAGAGGGGGCATTGCGGGAGAGAGGGGACATTGTCAGAGAGAGGGGGCATTGTCAGAGAGAGGGGGCATTGTCAGAGAGAGGGGACATTGTCAGAGAGGGGGGGCATTGTCAAAGAGAGGGGGCATTGTCAGAGAGAGGGGGTATTGTCAGAGAGAGGGGACATTGCCAGAGAGAGGGGACATTGCCCGAGAGAGGGGGCATTGTCGGAGAGAGGGGGCCATTGTCAAAGAGAGGGGGCATTGTCAGAGAGAGGGGGGCATTGTCAGAGAGAGGGTGCATTGTCAGAGAGAGGGTGCATTGTCAGAGAGAGGGGGCATTGCCGGAGAGAGGGGACATTGTCAGAGATAGGGGACATTGTCAGAGAGAGGGGGCATTGCCGGAGAGAGGGGGCATTGTCAGAGAGAGGGGACATTGTCAGAGAGAGGGGGCATTGCCGGAGAGAGGGGGCATTGTCAGAGAGAGGGGACATTGTCAGAGAGAGGGGGCATTGCCGGAGAGAGGGGACATTGCCGGAGAGAGGGGACATTGTCAGAGATAGGGGACATTGTCAGAGAGAGCGGGCATTGCCGGAGAGAGGGGGCATTGTCAGAGAGAGGGGACATTGTCAGAGAGAGGGGGCATTGCCGGAGAGAGGGGGCATTGCTGGAGAGGAGCATTACCAGCGAGTGGCAGTGCCAGATTGACAACACTCGTCTAGGTGTGTCCTTTGAAAGGTGGGGTGGGTGAAAGGGATGCCAGTTTTCCAGTAATTATTTGGGAAGGTCCCGGGAATGGTGCATTCTGAGATGGAGCTCCAATCGGACATGGGAGGGGCATGATTGGTTTGGAGTAAGGAGTTAATGAAGTGAGTTTGGTAAAATATAGCACATCCTCAACAATCTGTAAGACTCAGTCCTATTTGAATTGATGAAGCTTTTCATCTCATTGCTGTGAACAGTAATGATACATCCTGCTTTCCATAGAATCCCTACAATGTGGGAGCAGGCCATTTGGCCCATTCAGACCCACCCCACCCCTGTAACCCTATATTCCCCATGGCTAACCCTTGCCTACATGTCCCTGGACACTACGGGCAACTTAGCATGGCTAACGCACCCTAACCTGCACATCTTTGGATTGTGGGAGGAAACCGGAACACCCGGAGGAAACCCACGCAGACACGGGGAGAACGTGCAAACTCCACACAGACAGTCATAGAGTCATAGAGATGTACAGTATGGAAACAGACCCTTCGGTCCAACTCGTCCAGACCGACCAGATATCCCAACTCAATCTAGTCCCACCTGCCAGCACCCGGCCCATATCCCTCCAAACCCTTCCCATTCATATACCCATCCAAGTGCTTCTTAAATGTTGTAATTGTACCAGCCTCCACCACATCCTCTGGCAGCTCATTCCAAACACGCACTACCCTCTGCGTGAAATAGTTGCCCCTTAGGTCCCTTTTATATCTTTCACTTCTCACCCTAAACCTATGCCCTCTAGGTTTGGACTCGTCTACCCTGGGAAACAGACCTTGTCTATTTATCCTATCCATGCCCCTCATGATCCTATAAACCTCTATAAGGTCACCCCTCAGCCTTGGACACTCCAGGGAAAACAGTCCCAGCTTGTTCAGCCTCTCCCTTTAGCTCAAACCCTCCAACCCTGGCAACATCCTTGTAAATCTTTTCTGAACCCTTTCAAGTTTCACAATATGCTTCCTTTAGCAGGGAGACCAGAACTGCCCACAGTATTCCAAAAGTGGCCTAACCAATGTCCTGTACAGCTGCAACATGACCTCCCAACTCCTGTACTCAATACTCTGACCAATAAAGGAAAGCATACCAAATGCCGCCTTCACTATCCTATCTACCTGCGACTCCACTTTCAAGGAGCTATGAACCTGCAGTCCAAGGTCTCTTTGTTCAGCAACACTCCCTAGGACCTTACCATTAAGTGGATAAGTTCTGATCTGACTTGCATTCAGTCACCCGAGGCTGGCATTGAACTTGGGTCCCTGGTGCTGTGAGGCAGCAGTACTAAGCACTGAGCCACCGTGCCGCATTGGTGGGATTTGATCACATTCCCAGAATGTTAGCCTGGGATTTCTGGATAACTAGCTCAGAAACACGAACACTACACCATGAATAACTTCCCTGCTCTCTTCCGTGTCCTGTTAGTTAAGAGTTAACTATTGCACAGAAACCCAGGGAGAACCCGTTAACCCTTTAACACAACACCAGGAGTTTTGTTTCACCCACCTTTAAGGGCAGTTTAACAGCTCGCCCACATGACAGCACAGCGGGCAGAGCAGCACCCCGCTCAGTACTGCAGGGTGGCACGACCGCTGTGCTCATGTTTTGGGTTGGGAATTTTAATCCGATGATACTGGGTTTTTTCCATGCCACACTGTAACTGTAGAATGTTCAGAGCTTCTGCTTTAAGCTTTGGTGTCAGCACCTTCACATTCCAACACTGCATCTGAACGTGATTTGATGTGAGTTCCTGTCCCTACTCTATTCCCATCAGCATGGCTACCAGAACCCCTCTGAGCTCTTCTCTGATCTGAGGAGTTTATCAGGAATGCTAAAACTCCCCTTTCTGCTTGACTTTAAATTAAAGGGAGGGATTTAAAAACAGAATCGATTTGTGCTGTTCATGACGAGAGAGAGATGGCAATGTGACAAGACAATGGGGGCAAGGTTGGGGACCAATGTATTGGATGATGGAGCTGTATCTTAGATCCTCACCCAACCACTAAGGGAGCTCTGTCCTTTCGGGCTACACCCACTCACACTCACAAACTCACAGCAGGATTAGTTCAGGAGTTGAGAAAGGAATCTCTCATGTTCTTGGGTTCTCTCCCTGAGATGAAGTCTCTGTCATAAGAGTCACCTGGGACATCATTAGAGGGTCACAACAACTGTGGTTCCAGAATTTTAACCTGGGCAATGACTTTAGAAAGAAAAGGAATTTGTTTGGAAAATTCATTTAATGGTAAATGGGACTACCAATCGGTTTCAGGTGCTCGTCTCCTGCAGAGTGGGAGCTGTTTGTAGGTACCCAGGGCTCCATCACTTGGCCTTGACTCTTGGTATAGTCTGTCATGGCTTTCCTAACTCAATTCTGGTGAGATCTGTCCCATCTCCCCCGGTAACATGAGTCAATGAAAGGCTTTACTTTGTGCATTTTGCTATATGCAACTTTGGCTTATTTCCTGGGTGGCATGGTAGCTCAGCACCCAGGGCCTGGGTTTGACTCCAGCCTCGGGTGACTGTCTGTGTGGGTTTCCTCTCACAGGCCAAAGATATGCAGGTTAGGGTAGATTGGTCATAATAAATTATCCATAGTGTTCAGGGATGTGTGACCTAGGTGGGTTCGCCCTGGGAAATGTAGGGTGACAGGGGCTGGGTGGGATGCTCTTCAGAGGGTCAGTGTGGATTCGATGGGCTGAATGGCCTGTTTCCACACTGCAGGGATCCTACTCATAGCAAAGTATTCAACTGTTTTTTGTATCTGTTCCTTTAATCTACTGAAAGAATTGATTTGATCTGTAATTGAGAGTATTATTGTCATATTGTCCTTGTTCACTGCAGTTTAACTGTAAGCCAATTAAGGGCACACTGAGAATCTTGCAAAATGTACACTGCACTTAGCCAAAAGGCTTCAAGTAATTCCTCCCAGACAAAACAATGAAGTTAAAATAAACAGGTTAATGGATTTGTTAATTTGTTAAGAGACATTATCACCCATGCATTTACTGCTTCTTCAGCATAATTTCACCCCATTCACATCAACCATCTCTCTCTCTCTCTCCTTCCAACCTCCCCTTCTGTCACAAATAGATTATTTTCAGTAATTATTTGTTCCTGTGAACAAGGAACAAGAGGAGACCACATGACCCTTTGAGCCTGCACTACCATTCAATAAGATCATGGCTTGACTCTACGTTCCTGCATTTCCTGAATCATCCCCTGGTCATCAAGAATCTACCACCCTCTGTCTTAAAAACATTTAAGGCAGCACGGTGGCACAGTGGTTAACACTGCTGTCTTACAGCACCAGGGACCCAGGTTCGATTCCACCCTCAGGCGACTGTCTGTGTGGTGCTTGCACATTCTCCCCGTGTCTGTGCGGGTTTGCTCCGGTTTCCTCCCACAATCCAAAGATGTGCAGGTTAGGTGAATTGGCCATGCTAAATTGCCCGTAGTGTTCAGGAACGTGTAGGCTAGGTGCATCAATCAGGGGTAAAAAGAGGGTGGGGGATGGGTTACTCTTTGGAGCGTCAGTGTGGACTTGTTGGGCCAAAGGGCCTGTTTCTATCCTATAGAGAATCTAATTCTAGATTCACTGCCTTCTGAGCAAGGGAATTCCAAAAACACACTACCCTCTGAGAGAGAAAAGAACGTTTCCTCTCTGCCTTAAATAATTCCGGGACAGAGGAAAAGCCTCAAGGTCTCACTGGGGAAGGGCAACATTCCCACTGACACCTGAGAATCACTGGGCCAAGAGCAACCAAAGTATAGCAGACACATCGGGGAATCTCGAGACTCATCAGCAGGGCAAAGTGGAAGCTGGGGGAAAACAGTAAACGGAGTGTACAGCCACACCAATACCCCACCCAGCCCCTTCCTGTGACCCCCCCACCTACCCCCAGTGTATCGATACTATCGAGGGCTACTGCAGGCTGCAGCGTGACATTGACAGGATGCAGAGTTGGGCTGAAAGTTCAACCTGGATAAGTGTGAAGTGATGCATTTTGGAAGGTTGAACTTGAATGCTGAATATAGGATTAAAGACAGGATTCTTGACAGTGTGGAGGAACAGTGGGATCTGGGTGTACAAGTACATAGATCCCTCAAAGTTGCCACCCAAGTGGATAGGGTTGTTAAGAAAGCATATGATGTTTGGCTTTCATTAACAGGGGGATCGAGTTTAAGAGCCGTGAGGTTTTGCTGAAGCTCGACAAGTCCCTGGTGAGACCACATTTGGAATATTGTGTCCAGTTCTGGTCGCCTTACTATAGGAAAGACACAGAGGCTTTGGAGAGGGTGCAAAGAAGGTTTACCAGGATGCTGCCTGGACTGGAGGGCTTGCCTTATGAAGAGAGGTTGACTAAGCTCTGGAGAGAAGGAGGAAGAGAGGAGACCTGATCGAGGTAGACAAGATAATGAGTGGAATAGAGCCAATAGCCTAAGACTTTTCCCCAGGGCAGGATTGACTGGTACAAAGATTCATAGTTTGAAGGTATTCAGAGGAAGGTATAAAGGAGGTGTCAGAGGTAGGTTCTTTACGCAGAGAGTTGTGAATGCGTTACCAGTGGTGGTGGTAGAAGCAGAACCACTGGGGACACTTAAGTAACTGCTGGACATGCACATGGATAGCAGTGAGTTGAGGGGTGTGTAGGTTGTTACTATATTTTATATTAGGATTAAATCTCAGCACAACATGGTGGGCCAAAGGGCCTGTTCTGTGCTGTACTGTTCTATGTTCTCTATGTTCTATGTAACAGACCTGCGGTAGCTTCTTTGTTCTGTGCAGCCACTCACAGACTCACCCTGAGAGTGGGAGAGGGTCAGCCTTATCTGTGAGGGATTTTCTGTCAATGATGAAATAGTTCCTGAGGTAACTCTGCAGAGGTCAGTATCCCATCACCAAATCTCCCTTTATTTACATGGGGAGACACTGATCCAGCTCCCTCAGAGCCAGCTCTCAGAGTGAACAGAACCTTAGACACTCCTGTTGATATCTGTCAGCCGGGGCTCCCTGATTGGACCAGCTATGGGAACTTGTATTCTATGAAGTCTGCGGTTTACCTTGTTACAATCACTGCAGCTCCCCACTCCCTTGCTTTATTTTATGGGATGTGGTTATTGCTGGCTGGGTCAGTGTGTATTGTGTTGGAGAAGGTGGTGGGCTGGCTTCCTGAACTGCTACAGTTCATGGCTTTAGGAGACACCTACAGATCCATTAGGACTGGCTTAGACCAAAATACTACAGACCTTCTCCCTCCAAAATCTGTCACCATATCCCCTCTTCCTTCTCCTCCCAATTGCACTGGGATTAAAGTCATCCAAACATCTCCTGCTCAGACTGACCCCTTCCCCTGACCTGCAACAGTGAGGTCTTCCTTTCTCTGCTACAACCTTTAAACCTCAAACCATTCACCAACCAATGACCAGGGGCTGAAGGGTCACATTGCCAGGACAGGTTGCACAGACCAGACTTCATGGGCATCTCTGGCTGGGCCAGCAATTATTGCCCATCCCTAATTACCCAGGGGGCAGTTAAGGGTCAACTACGTTGCTGAGGGTCTGGAGTCACATGTAGGCCAGACCAAGTAAGGATGGCAGTTTCCTTCCCGAGATGGCATTAGTGAACGCAGGTGGGTTTTCCCAACAATCATCACTGGATTCATGGTCATCATTAGACTCTTACTTCCGAATTCTTTATTGAATTTAAATTCTACCATCTGCCATGGTGCGGTTTGAACTCATGTCCCCAGAACATTAGCTGAGTTTCAGGATTAATAGGCTAGCAATAATACCCGAGGCCATTGGCTTCTCTTGAATACAGAAGACAGACAGGGTGGTTTGATTGTGATCTCTAAACAGTTCAGGGTTGTCAGAGAGTTGTGGTGTCGTGAATTGTAGATTTGAGATAAATTCTTCATGGCTAATGAGAGCAAATTCCTCTCCATGTAACATTTCAGGACAGCCTACAGCTCTTCCCCAAAACAGGTGCCAAGGCTGGGGCTGAACTGAAGATGGATTTTGTTTTGTTTTGTTCATCTTTAAGGTTAGAGAACCAAGACAGGCAGCTGGAGTTAGATTACAAATCATCCCTGCTCTAAATGAAGGTTGAAACACGAGGAGGTGGAATGATTGACTCCTCTTCCTAAAATCACTCGATTTCATTTCCTCTTCTGCATGCTGGTTCCATCCTGCCTCAGTCTCTCTCAAAATCCATCAATTTAAATCGAGAATGTAAGAACATGCAGCTGACCCAGATTCTCTTGGTTTCTGTGCAATAAGGGATGAGAAAGGAGGTGAAAGCATGGGGCTTGTGATCAAACCAGCCTTCACTGGCTGGGAAAGAAGCCAATTAATCTCATCCATCCAATTAGGCTACAACAGGGCAATAGAATTGCTTGCTAAAGCAGCAGTGGACATGAAAAAATACTTCAGCAGTGTTCTCTTATTAATCACTACTATTCAAAATTCATTTAGTGCCAGAGGCGGGGTTTCAGAAGTTGCAAATGCACGGATTTTTTTATCTGCACTGACAGGCTTGCTGAAAGATGAATGTGTTCTCAACAATGCTTCCCTCAAGCTTTCCGTTATATTGCTGGTCTCATGAAACAATGGCACTCACTGAATATTTATAACTCCATGTTGCTGAGGCTAACACAGACCCTGCCACGCCTCAGTCCCTCATCTTGCCCCCTTTCACCCTAAACCTATGCTCTCTAGGTTTAGATCCCCTACCCTAGGCTAAAGATATTGGCTATTCACCCTGTACCGGGGTGGGGTTGATAATCCCCAGATCAAAACAAAACAACAGAAAATTCAACCAAGTGAAGCATCAAAGTCAAGGTCACTCCTCTCCTCACTCCCAGTCCATAGCTACACTCTTTCAACTGTCACTGGGGAACCTGTGAAGACAAGGAAACCCTTTCTGCAACTCCCGGCTGTTTAAGGGCAACTCCATTAACCATTTTAGAATAAGTCCATTCCCAGGGTGTGGGCATCACTGGTCAGGTCCATCCCTAATTGCCCAGAGGGCAGTTAAGGGTTAACCAGGTTGTTGTGGGTCTGTACACCAAACCAGGTAAAGACAACAGATGTCTCACGTTGATGAACCAGCTGGGTTTTTCCTGTTCAACTGACAACAGTCATCATTAGGCCTTTCATTCCAGATTTGACTGAAATCGAATTTCGCTGCCAGCCATGTTGGGATTTGAACCTCTGCCTCTCCAGAACTTTAGCTGGATCTCTGGAGTAATTTCTTTAAAATTCAAAAATATACTTTATGCATATAATTTCTCTTTGTAGGTATGTATAGTCACAAATGCAGTAGCTTATCAAGGAAACAAACGAACATTGGAGTTTGACTGTATCCAAACCAGGAGACAGTGAGGGCTGCAGATGCTGCAGATCAGAGTCGAGAGTGTGGTGCTGGAAAAGCACAGCAGCTCAGGCAGCATCTGAGGAGCAGGAGGATCGATGTTTCAGGCATAAGCTTTTCATCAGGAAGAGATGATGAAGACCTTATGCTCGAAACGTTGATTCTCCTGCTGCTCAGATGCTGCCTGATTGGCTCTGTTTTTCCAGCACCACACTCTCGACTCTGTATCCAAACAACCCTAAGACAACTCTTCCACACACAAGATGATATTTACATCCACTGAGGCACCAGGAGGATCCGCTAACTGAACAGACCCTCATTATACTTCAGCAGGAAGACCTCAGACAGTGGCCTTTCCCCACTCAGCCTTGGTGGCAGCTGTCCCAAGCTTTAGCGTGTCCCTCAGCATGTAGCCCTGGACCATGGAATGTGCCAGTCTGGAACACTACCAGGCCAGCACCTCCCCCTGCAGCACAGAAGCCGAGGTTGGAGCCCTGTGAGGTTCTGTCCTTTACTTGTCCTTTACTTCGGAATAGATGAGACTAAGCACCAAGCTCCTGCAATGTCAGTTGGTTCATTGCTGACTGTGGGAGCTCGCCCTGCACAAAGCAGCAGCTGCGTTTGTCCACATAACTGCAGGCACTGCATCCATTGCATTCAGAGGCAGCTTGAAATGCGATGTGCTGCATTATAAATACAACTCTGTCTTTCTTCATTAATATTGCTTTCGGTGTGTAGCAGACACTTGGTGTCATTGGCTCTAATTGTCTCGGTATTAAATATTTTAGTTTAATGGGTTTGTGGGTTTATGAAGCTTTTTTTCTGGATTGTGAATGCAAGGTAATTAATATTTTTCTGCCATTGTCCCAGTGACTTACATTAGGAACACCAACTCCACTTCACAATGCAAATACAAGCGAATTAGAATAATCCTCAAGTGAATAAAGAGGTGATCACTGGTTTACCTCCGATCCCTAGTGAAACACTCAAACTTTTATCTTAATTAAATGGTATATGTTTACAGCAACCAAACAACACAGAGTGAGGCCTACATCTCATTGGGTCTGTGAGAGGGTTAGTATTCTAACTGGCCATTCTTAAGATGAAGAAACAGCTTTAATAAAGGGTTTGATTTGATTTGACTTACTGTTATCATACGGACCTGGATACAGTGAAAAGTTTTGTTTTACATGCAGTACAGACAGATCATACCATGCAAAGTGCTATAGGGTAATAGTTCAGAGCTAGGAATATAATGTTACGGCTGCAGAGAAGATGCACAAAGAGCAAGATCAACACTAAGTTTAAAATTGGAGAAGTCCATTCAGCAGTCTAATAACAACGGGAAAGAAGCTGTTCTTGAACCTGTTTGTAGGTGCATTCTTCTGCCCAACAGAAGACAGTGGAGGAGAGTATAACCAGGGTGGGAGGGGGGGCCTTTGATTATGTCAGATGCTTTCCCAAGGCAGTGGGAAGTATAGACATCAGAATTATGATTTTACCCCTTCCTGCCACCTCCCCCTCAGTGTTGAGAACCTCCCTAATCAGGCTGTATTTTCCTTATTCCTTTTCTCTAACTCATCATTCTCTGCTCCTTGTACATAACCCTCTCTTTTGTTAAAGCCGCATCCAACTTTTCAAGATATTCCTCTTGATATGAAACAAAATGAAAAGAAGCTCACATTCATGTGACATGCTAATGACAGGGATAACTAGTCTTCTTCAATGGTGGGAGGTGAGAGGTAAATATTGTGCAGGACATCGGGGATAACTCCCTCGAACTGGGCCAGGGGTTCATTCCCACGTGTCTTACATGGTGGATGGGACCTTAGACCCTACCTGAAAGACAGCAGCTCTAACAGTGCAGCACTCTCTCAGGACTGAGTCAGTCTGGTTGATATACTTAAAGCTGTGGGAGGGGGTGTAGAGTGGGACAGGATGGAGACAGAAGAGGATTTGGGGTGGGAAAACTGGGATAGAGAGGAAGTGGCTCAGACTGGAGAGTGTGTTCCCATTGGCTGTGTGGTTGGTACTGGAGAGGGATCAGGGTTGGAATAATCCCGTGTCTTACTCCTCACTGTCCTGGTCAGTATTTTTGCCTCATATTGCTACATTCCCTACATTATAACAGAGCCTATTCTCGAAAGATTGCTTTGTTGCCCATGAAGCACTTTGGAACATTCTAAATTCATGAAAGACATTACAAAAATGCAATTCTTTTGTTTGGAACATAACTTTTGACCCATTATCATTTTAACAAGAACTCTTGCACACAGAGTTCCCTTTCGAGACTTTGATGACTTTAGTCATTTTCACAGTCCGTTGAGAATTTCAGAATAAATCAGTCCTTCTCATTACCAATAGTTCTAAAATAATTTTCTCTCTGCAATTCTTTGACTTTGTGCAACCTTCTCCCCCCCCCAAACAAGTAACCAACTGGACAGATCCAGACTTTTCACTCATTCATCAGGAGATTGTTCAGCAAGTTCCTCTGTCAACTCAAGATAAACAGAAATGCTTTATAAGTCGTCACTTCAATGTAGGTCTTCATTCAGCAGTATATTCTACTGTTGAATAACTGAAATCACTCACACCAACAAAACATCTTTCAGGTTTGTAAGAGATTTCTTGATCAAGTATATCACTAGTGTTCAGGCTGAAGAACAGAACAGGCAAATGTCACTGAAGCAAGCAGATTCCTTCAAGCGCTCTACCCCATCCCCCAGCTCAGCGTTCTGACTGTGGTTCCACAGTTCCCTCCCCTCTCAAGAGAGACAGCCTCTCCCCCAAAAAGGTGCAATGGAGCACACCCAAACATCACTGAGGGATGTGAGGAGATATTTGGAAACATACTCCAAGAGGTAGGTTTAATTAATTAATTAATTAATTGAAAGATAAGCTTGAACTGGTCAGGTTTGTTTTGTTGTATTTAATAAGGAGTTACATTCCATCAGAGTTACTGATAATCTTTTGGGAAACCCCAGGTTAGAGTATAGAATAGGAACAGGTTACTTCAGATAGAGATTTACAGGAGAACAATTCAAAACACAACCCAGGCTCCTCCCACAGGATTACCTCATATCCTGATGGGTGTGGCTTATCACATGGTGTCAGTTAACCCTTTCAGATGCTAACTGCTTCATACAATAGGTCACCGAGAGAATGTAGGAATGTTAACTATTTGAAGAGAGAGTGAGTTACAGTCATAATGAGAGACAACAAGTGTATAATTGGGATATGACCACCAGACCATCCAAACTAGCAACAAGAGTAGGCCATTTGGCCCCTCAAGCCTGCTCCACAATTCAATAGGATCCTGGCTGTTCCGACAGCTTAGTTTCCTGCCTTTTCCCTGTAACCCTTGATTCCCTGAATGATCAAGAATCTGTCTCAGCCTTAAATATACACAAGGACGCTGCCCCCACAGCTCTCTCTGTGGTAAGGAGTTCCAAAAATTCTCAACCGTCTGAGAGGAGATTCCTCCTCCTCTCCGTCTGAAATTGGCATCCCTTTATCCTGTTCCCTCTGGCCCTAGACCATCCCATGAGGGGGAAACATCCTCTCAGCATTGACCCTGTCAAGCCCTGTAAGAATCTGATATGTCTCAATGAGGTCACGTCTCATCTATAAACTCCAGGAGAGTATAGTCCAAAACTGGTTAACCTTTACTCATCAGACAGTCCCTCTGTGCTGGGGTTGTACAACACACAGGAGGAACTGGGCCGTTGAAATGAGAACTTACTTTGTACTATTTCCCTTTTAACAGCGTCACTCATTCAGTCTACTTCACCAGCACCAGACCAAACAGAGAGAGACAATGTCAGGGAGATTCCCATCTCCAGCTGACAGGTCAATGTTGGCCAATACCCTGTCACAGAGCACTGAGGAGACAGCTCCAGCCTCCACAGCCAGCTACAAGGCACAGACTCAGCAACAGCTTTGTAAAGGGTAGCTCGCGATCAGTAAGAAAGGTTGTCTTACCAGGACCAGCCACATCTTGGGGCTACAGGTAGTTTCTGACGGGGAAACGCTGCCGTCGTGGTTCTCCACAGGGATCCCTGCTGTACATCATTTACATCAGCCACTCAGACTTGGAATCGGGAGAACAACTTCAAGATTTCCAGCAGCCACCAAATCGGTCAGTGTGAGTAAGACAGAGGAGGACTACGACAAAATACAGGAAAACATGAATAAAATTCCAGAATGGGAATGCTGATGAAAAATTCAACACAGATCAGAGTCAGAAAAATAAGGGGCTATGTGGACATTGACGAAGACACTAGGGACCAACTGGACAAATCACTAACTCAGATTGTGAACAAGGCCATTTAACAAAGCAAACACAGCTCTGGGTTCATTCCTCGTGGAACAGCATTGAACAGCAGAACACTGACATTGTTTCAAATTTTCAGATAGAGCGCACTTGGTGTTATGGAGACACCAATGGACTGGTGACATTATTGTGAGACGATTAATCCAGAAATCCAGGTACTGGCCAAAGTTCAAATCCTATCATAGCACATGGAGGAATTTAAATTTAATGAATTAAAGATCTAATGATTTTCATGATGAAGGCCAAGGTGGTGGATTGCATGGAACTCTATAAAATTCCAACAGGACTAGACAGATTAGACATAGGATGGATGTTTTCGACAGTGAGGGAGGCCAGAACAAGGGATCATTGTTTCAGGATAAGGGATAAACCTTTATCGATTGAGATGCAGAGAAATCTCTTCACCGAGAGAGTGGTGACCCTGAGGAATTCACTCCCACAGAAAGTGGATGAGGCCAACCATTGTGTGTTTACAAGAAGGAGGTGGATATAACTCTTCTGGCCAAAGGATTCAAGGGATATGGGGGAAGAGTGGGATTGGGAATTAAGCTCGATGATCATAATGTATGGTGGAACAGGCTCAAGGGGCCGAATGGCCTGTTCATACTCCTATCATCTTCAAGTCACTAATGCTGTCCTTACCTGCTCTGATCTACATATGACTCCAGACCCACAGTAATGTGACCAACTCCTAACTATCCTCTGGGCAATAAATGCTGGACGTACAAATCTGGTGAATGAATACAACATACAAATTAGGAACAGCAGTAGGCCATTCAGTCCCTCAACCCTGTCCCTCCATTTAATCAGATCATGGCTGATCTGATCATGGCCTTAACCACACTTTCCTGCCTCATTCCTATGACCTTTGACTCCCTCATTGGCCAAGATTCCATCGACTTCAGTATTAAAAATGCCAATCCCCCATAGTTAACAGGGTGTAGCATTCCCCCCACATCCCCCTCCCCCCCGGGGTAGACAGCAGCCTGACTGACCCCTCCAATTCCTTCTTTCTGTCTCCTTCCTGTTTTGAACGCAGCAGTTAGTTTTGCTGTTTTCCAATCTGATGGAGCCTTTCAAAAATCCAGGGAATATTGCAAAATTTGGGCCAGTGAGTTTATTATCTCAGCTGCTAATTTTTAACACCCTTGGATGGAGTTCATTAGGACCTGGGAACTTATCAGCTTTTAATTTTAATAATGTTTTGAGAACTCTTCATTGTTGAACATAATTGTTTTATGTTCTTCTCTCCCTTCCTAGTTCAGATTTAACTCTGGAATGTTATTTGTATGCTCTGCAATGAAGTCAGACAGAATATCAGTTCAATTTCTCCATCCTTATTCATCTTTTAATTACTCTTTATCATACTTAATATTCTGTAAAATCTTCGGGCTTGACACTCACTCTGCAGAATTCTACAGTTTTTCTTTCAAATTGACATTATCTTTAACTTCCCTAATCACAGAGATGACCATTCCTCCCTTGTGTCTTCCTTTCTCACTGGAATGTATCTTTCCTGGGTATCCAAGGATGATCCGAACTTTACAGAGCTATCCATCTGCCCCTTTACAGAGCTACCCCTCTGCTCCTTTACAGACCTACCCCTCTGCCCCTTTACAGAGTTATCCCTCTGCCCCTTTACAGACCTATCCCTCTGCCCCTTTACAGAGCTATCCCTCTGCCCCTTTACAGACCTATCCCTCTGCCCCTTTACAGACCTATCCCTCTGCCCCTTTACAGAGCTACCCCTCTGCCCCTTTACAGAGCTACCCCTCTGCCCCTTTACAGACCTATCCCTCTGCCCCTTTACAGACCTACCCCTCTGCCCCTTTACAGAGCTATCCCTCTGCCCCTTTACAGAGTTATCCCTCTGCCCCTTTACAGAGCTATCCCTCTGTCCCTTTACAGAGTTATCCCTCTGTCCCTTTACAGAGCTATCCCTCTGCCCCTTTACAGACCTACCCCTCTGCTCCTTTACAGAGTTACCCCTCTGCCCCTTTACAGAGTTATCCCTCTGCCCCTTTACGGAGCTATCCCTCTGCCCCTTTACAGACCTACCCCTCTGCCCCTTTACAGAGTTATCCCTCTGTCTCTTTACAGACCTAACCCTCTGCCCCTTTACAGAGTTATCCCTCTGCCCCTTTACAGAGCTACCCCTCTGCCCCTTTACAGAGTTACAGATGGACTGTTCCATGTGTCCGACGAAGAGGCAGGCATCGCTGGGGCCCATGCAGGTGCCCATGGCTCGTCCTTTGGTTTGGAGGAAGTGGGAGGATTGGAAAGAGAAGTTGTTCAGGGTGAGGACCAGTTCAGTCAGTCGCAGGAGGGTGTCAGTGGAAGGGTACTGGTTGGTACAGCGGGAAAGGAAGAAGCGGAGGGCTTTGCGTCCTTCGTGATGGGGGATGGAGGTGTACAGGGACTGGATGTCCATGGTGAAGATAAGGCGTTGGGGACTGGGGAAGCGAAAATCATGGAGGAGGTGGAGGGCGTGGGTGGTGTCCCGAACGTAGGTGGGGAGTTCTTGGACTAAGGGGGACAAATCTCCGATACCACACCCAACTCCGCCCCCACACTGATCTCCATCCCCGCCCCAAGCCCAACCCCGTCCCCACTCCCAGCTCCAGCCCCACACCAGGTCCTAGCTCCCAGCCCTGCCATGTTTTCACCATCCCTCCAGACCTCCCCCTCGCTGAGGATGAAAGATCAGTCCTCAGCAGAGGCCTCACCTTCATTCCCCTACCCTCTCGGATTAACAAGTTCAACACGCAGCGAGACGTCGAACAATTCTTCCGCCGCCTTCGCCTCCGCGCCTACTTCTTAACCAGGACTCCGGCCCACCCTCTGATGACCCCTTCTCCCACCTCCAACACACCCCATCCACCTGGACACCCCGTGCTGGCCTCTTACCCGCCCTCGATCTCTTCATAGCCAACTGCCGCCGCGACATTAACCGCCTCAACTTCTCCATCCCTCTCACCCACTCCAACCTCTCAACCTCGGAACGTGCAGCCCTCCACTCCCTCTGTTCCGACCCCAACCTCACTATCAAACCGGCAGACAAGGGAGGCACGGTGGTAGATTGGCGCACTGACCTTTACACTGCTAAGGCTAAACGCCAGCTCGCGGACACCTCCTCCTACTGCCCCCTTGACCATGATCCCACCTCCCACCACCAAACCATCATCTCCCAGACCATCCATAACCTCATCACCTCAGGGGATCTCCCATCCACCGCCTCCAACCTCATAGTCCCACAACCCCGCACCGCCCGTTTCTACCTCCTGCCCAAAATCCACAAACCTGACTGCCCCGGCCGACCCATTGTCTCAGCCTGCTCCTGCCCCACCGAACTCATCTCTGCATACCTCGACACGGTCCTGTCCCCCTTAGTCCAAAAACTCCCCACCTACGTTCGGGACACCACCCACGCCCTCCACCTCCTCCATGATTTTCACTTCCCCAGTCCCCAACGCCTTATCTTCACCGTGGACATCCAGTCCCTGTACACCTCCATTCCCCATCACAAAGGACTCAAAGCCCTCTGCTTCTTCCTTTCCCGCCGAACCAACCAGTACCCTTCCACTGACACCCTCCTTCGACTGACTGAACTGGTCCTCACCCTGAACAACTTCTCTTTCCAATCCTCCCACTTCCTCCAAACCAAAGGAGTAGCCATGGGCACCCGCATGGGCCCCAGCTATGCCTGCCTCTTCGTAGGATATGTGGAACAGTCCATCTTCCGCAGCTACACTGGTACCACCCCCCACCTTTTCCTCCGCTACATCGATGACTGTATCGGCACTGCCTCGTGCTCCCACAAGGAGATTGAACAGTTCATCCACTTTACCAACACCTTCCGCCCCGACCTCAAATTCACCTGGACCGTCTCAGACTCCTCCCTCCTGTTCCTAGACCTTTCCATTTCTATCTCTGGCGACCGAATCAACACGGACATTTATTATAAACCGACCGACTCCCACAGCTACCTAGACTACACCTCCTCCCACCCTGTCCCCTGTAAAAACACCATCCCATATTCCCAATTCCTTAGTCTCTGCCACATCTGCTCCCAGGAGGACCAGTTCCAATACCGAACAACCCAGATGGCCTCCTTCTTCAAGGACCGCAATGTCCCCCCAGATGTGGTCGACGATGCCCTCCACCGCGTCTCTTCCACTTCCCGCTCCTCCACCCTTGAGCCCCGCCCCTCCAACCGCCACCAGGACAGAACCCCACTGGTCCTCACCTACCACCCCACCAACCTCCATGTACAGCGTATCATCCGCCGTCATTTCCGCCACCTCCAAACGGACCCCACCACCAGGGATATATTTCCCTCCCCTCCCCTATAAGCTTTCCGAAAAGACCACTCCCTCCGTGACTCCCTCGTCAGGTCCACACCCCCTACAACCCAACCTCCACTCCCGGCACCTTCTCCTGCAACTGCAAGAAATGCAAAACTTGCGCCCACACCTCCCCCCTTACTTCCCTCCAAGGCCCCAAGGGATCCTTCCATATCCGCCACAAATTCACCTGCACCTCCACACACATCATTTACTGCATCCACTGCACCCGATGTGGCCTCCTCTATATTGGGGAGACAGGCCGCCTACTTGCGGAACGTTTCAGCGAACACCTCTGGGACACCCGGACCAACCAACCCAACGACCCCGTAGCTCAACACTTCAACTCCCCCTCCCACTCCACCAAGGACATGCAGGTCCTTGGACTCCTCCATCGCCAGACCATAGCAACACGACAGTTGGAGGAAGAGCGCCTCATCTTCTGCCTAGGACCTCTCCAACCACAAGGGATGAACTCAGATTTCTCCAGTTTCCTCATTTTCCCTCCCCCCACCTTGTCTCAGTCAAATCCCTCGAACTCAGCACCACCTTCCTAACCTGCAATCTTCTTCCTGACATCTCCGCCCCACCCCCTCTCCGGCCTATCACCCTCACCTTGACCTCCTTCCACCTATCACATTTCCAACGCCCCTCCCCCAAGTCCCTCCTCCCTCCCTTTTATCTCAGCCTGCTGGACACACTTTCCTCATTCCTGAAGAAGGGCTCATGCCCGAAATGTCGATTCTCCTGCTCCTTGGATGCTGCCTGAGCTGCTGTACTTTTCCAGCAACACATTTTCAGCTCTGATCTCCAGCATCTGCAGCCCTCACTTTCACTTTGTATATACCCAAACTGATGTGGTCTCAAATCCCATCCTTGTTTCTCGCCCTCCCCCCTCACGCGTTCAATCAACTCGATAGCTCGGATTTCCATTCCAACCCATCCATTGCACAGCTTCCAAAGTGCAGAGCTCCCTCCCTCTAATCGACAGTTGCCTCCCTCGCTCCTACTCAATCGCTTCTGCAGTGTGGACCTTAACTTTAAATCAAGACTTTCTAATCAAAATGAAAATTCAAACATCAAAGAATTCCATGAACTACGTTCATGTGTGTGATGTGCAGAGTAATTAACTTATTGAAAACTGTAATTAGAGAAGGGCTTTGTTGTCCATGTGTGCGGGAGGCTGTGGGCTACACTGAATGAATACTAATTAACACCTACTTAACATAACTTTAATTAGCTGTCTGATTAGCCCGAAGAGTTGGAAAGAGATTTATTCCTCTGCTTGTCCCAAGTGTTACTCTGTGGCTATTAACAGCACAAAAATCATCGTTTGGCACAATTGACAAACAGATCCCCTTACTGTTGGCCGTCATGCATTACCTACCTCTGAGATTCCATAACAGAGACATTGAGAACACAGAGTGAGTGATTGGTTTTAGCTCTGGGAGCAACCAATAGACTTCCTGCGTACCAACTAGTCCTCAAGGCATCCCACACAAAGACAAATTACTACTTTTATTCAGAAATAAATGTCAAACTGATGGAAGTGATGAACACTGGAAAGGGGTTTGATGGGAATGTTAAAGTTTCAGGAGTTTAGGGAACATTCCTCCTCACGACACCATCCAAATATTGCCTGATGTGAACCAAGTGCCATCGCTCAGCAAGGCACCCAATATTAGTAACAAGTTCAAAATTAGCAACAGTACTTCTCAAACTAATGAGAGACCCATCTACAATCTGTCACTAATGCATCACTGTCCTTCCCCATATTGTTCCAAATCACCATCTCTGCCCCCTGGCCCAATCCACCTTCCCACTGCCACTCCCTGCTTTACTCCCAGAATCACTTTGTATTCTCTGGTGATTCCATTTACACTCTTCACCTCATTGTCCCTTCCAGATTTCAGAATCCACACTTCAATCCCTGGGCTGAAACAAATTCTCCTGCGCTCCTGCGTGACCTCCAAGATGCACGATTTTATTTCAACTCCAAACCCCCCACACCGGATTTGTGAGCTAGGTCTGAAGTCCCTATAGCAAATGAGTGTGCACAGACACACATAACACACACTCTTTCTCTCTCTCACACACATACACACACTCACTCTCACACATAACACTCTCTCTCTCACTCTCTGTCATGCACACACTTTCTCGCACACACAACACATATACACTCTCACACACACACAGCACATATACACTCTCTCACACACGCAACACATATACACATTCTCTCACACACACATGCACTCACACATACTTTCTCTCATTCACATACACACTGTCTCTCTCACTCACACACACACTCTCTCACTCACATACACACAACACACACACTCTCTCTCATCCACACACACAACACATACACACTCTCACACATGCATACAAACACACAGACTCTCTCTCTCTCTTTCTCTCTCACACACACACTCTCTCATACACACACACACACAACACATATACACTCTCTCTCACACACATACACTCTCTCTCACACACACAGCACATATACACTCACACACGTAACACATATACACACTCTCTCACACACACACACAACACACACACTCTTTCTCACACACACTCTCTCTCATACACACACACATGGCACACATATACACTCTCTCTCTCACACACACAACACATATACACTCTCTCTCACACACAACACATATACACTCTCTCACACACACACAACAAATATACACACTCTCTCTCACACACACACTCTCTCACACATACACAGCACCTACACTCTCTCTCTCATCCACACGTACAACACACATACTCTCTCTCACACACAGACTCTCTCACACACACTCTCTCATACACACAAAGCACACACTGTCTCTCTCTCACACAACACACACTCTCTCTCACAGACACACACTCTCTCTCATATGCTCTCTCTCTCACACACACACTCTCATACACACACACAAAACACACACACTCTCTCATACACACATACACACACACAAAACACACACAATCTCTCACACATACACTCCAAGCACACACTGTCTCTCTCTCTCACACACACACACTCTCTCCTACACACACTCACTCTCACACACGCAAAATACGCACTCTCTCTCACACACACACAACACACACACTGTCTCATACACACAACACACACTCTCTGTCATACACACACACGCACACGCACAACACACACTCTCTTTCACACACTCTCTCATTTACACACATGCACAAAACACACAGACTCTCTCTCTCACACACACACTCTGTCTCACACACACGCTCGCTCAAACATACACTCTCTCTCATACATGCACACATAAAGTACACACACACACTCTCTCTGACACACACACACACACTCACACACACACAACACACACACTCTCTCTCACACACACACAACACACACACTCTTTCTCACACACACTCTCTCTCATACACACACACATGGCACACATATACACTCTCTCTCTCACACACACAACACATATACACTCTCTCTCACACACAACACATATACACTCTCTCACACACAAACAACAAATATACACACTCTCTCTCACACACACACTCTCTCACACATACACAGCACATACACTCTCTCTTTCATCCACACGTACAACACACATACTCTCTCTCACACACACTCTCTCATACACACAAAACACACACTGTCTCTCTCTCACACACAACACACACTCTCTCTCACAGACACACACTCTCTCTCATACGCTCTCTCTCTCACACACACACTCTCATACACACATATACACACACAAAACACACACAATTTCTCACACACACACTCCAAGCACACACTGTCTCTCTCTCTCTCACACACACACACTCTCTCCTACACACACTCACTCTCACACACACATAATACGCACTCTCTCTCACATACACACAACACACACACTCTCTCATTCACACAAAACACACTCTCTGTCATACACACACACGCACACGCACAACACACACTCTCTTTCACACACTCTCTCATTTACACACATGCACAAAACACACAGACTCTCTCTCTCACACACACACTCTGTCTCACACACACGCTCGCTCAAACATACACTCTCTCTCATACATGCACACATAAAATACACACACACACACTCTCTCTGACACACACACACACACACACACACACCCTGTCCCCACAGGGTAAAGACACAGTGTACATCACACTGGGGATTGGCACTATTTCCCCTGCTGATCACAAACATAAGTACAGTTAGAGGGAAATGGGTCTGGGTGGGTTACTCTTCGGAGGGTCGGTGTGGACTTGTTGGGCTGAAGGGCCTGTTTCCACACTGTAGGGAATCTAATCTAATCTAAACCAGGAGCAGGAGGAGGCCATTCAACCCCTCAAGTCTGTCCTGCCATTTGATACCATCATGGGTGACCTCATCTCGACCTCAACTCCACTTTCCTGCCCACTCCCCATAACCTGCAACCCATTACTGATTAAAAACCTAGCTCTCTTTTCCTTAAATTTACTCAATGTCCTAGCATCCAGCACACTCTAAGGGAGCAAATCCCACAGATTCAGGACCCTTTCAGGAAGTAATTTCTCCTCATCTCTGTTTTCGATGTGCTAACACTTTTCCTAAAACTATGCTCTCTCGTTCTAGACTGCCTCACATGGGGAAACATCCTCTCTAGGTCTACTTTGTCAATTCTCTTTAGCATCTTACACCCCTCAATTAGATCTTCTCTCACTCTCAGCTTAAACTGCTCAATCTCTCTTCATAAAACAAACCCCACCCTCTGTGCAATCTGGAAACAGACCAAGTACACAACAAGGGCTGGTATGGAAAACTATAAAGTGGGCTCTTCATTGTAGGGATTTTACACGGATAACGTTCATTGGCAGACTGTGGAGACACATTTGATATGTAAGCTTATTCCTGAGCTCAGTCGATAGTGTCGGGGGGATACACCTGTCCCACATGGGAAGTGGTGTAAGATAAATCCCCTTAAAGGTCCAACAATAGCACATCAAAGCATTGCTGTGGGGATGGTTCCTTCACTATAGAGATCACAGCTCAGCCTATACAGCCTCCAACTGCTCCAATCACACTGCATCTCAGGATTCAAATTGGACAGGGACAGCACGGGGTTAGATACAGAGTGAAGTTCCCTCTACACTGTCCCCAAACACTCCCATCTGGGGATAGCACGGGATTTGATACAGAGTAAAGCTTCTTCCACACTCTCCCTATCAAACACTCCCAGGACAGGGACAGCACAGGGTTAGATACAGAGTAAAGCTCCCTCTACACTGTCCCCATCAAACACTCCCAGGACAGGGACAGCACAGAGTTAGATACAGAGTAAAGCTTCCTCTACACTGTCCCCATCAAACACTCCCAGGACAGGGACAGCACAGGGTTAGATACAGAGTAAAGCTCCCTCTACATTGTCTTGCGCCCAGGACTATGAGATGAAGGTATTGTAGTCACTGCAAATTGATATAAATGTGTGAAGTTTGTTCTAGCTCTCGCTCTAACTGCCTTCCCATGTTACAGGTTAACATCCCTGGCTCCTGATTGTGCTTTTCAGCTGAGCTTTCAGTTTTGAGGAAAGGTCACTGATCCTGAAACGTTAACTCTGATTTCTCTCCACAGTTGCTGCCAGACCTGCTGAGCTTTTCCTGCAATTTCTGTTTTTGTTTCTGACTTCCAGCACCTGCTATTCCTTTGGTTTTTATTAGTTCTTTCTGCTGCTTAGTTAACATTGAAGGTGACCTCCTGTGGTTGAGGGAGGGGGGAGGGGGTGAAAGCGGTCCCTTACCTGGTCAAAGATGGAAATGGCAACGGTAGACGGCCTCATCTGGGTGAGATGAGCTTCATTTCCCTGCGGCCCCCTCAATGTTGACCCTTGGTTGAGTTGAACCTGGCCCTGCCCACTATCTGGCACTCACCATGTCTGAGAGAATCTCTCACTGTTACTGAAGCCTCACATTACATCGAAAGGGAAACAGCTGCTGTCAGGTCTGGGTTGGACAGAGACTGCACATCGGAAGATGGCTTCTCCCAGATGCCACAGTGAAATCACAGCGGTGTAAACGGCCACCAGACTCAGACTGATCAGGAAGGAGGAGATTGATGAGCTGCAGACTCACAGTTGGAGATGCTAATGTTAACTCAGTGCAAACAAAATCAAAGCCAAGAGAGAGAACATTTCCAACAGCTGGTGAGTACACATCTTTCACAGAGACTGAAATGACATTGTAATATTCTCATCTGCTGTCACACTCTGGTGAGCTTGTTCAACATTCTCCTGCAGCATCATTTCGCTATCTCTCCCAGCCAATCCCTGCTCTGCTTCACATCTGAGTCCACACACATCCCCCTGATGACTGTTCATTACAAACATGAAGCCATGGACTATTGGAGCAGGAGTAAAAGGCTTATGTCTCTGTTCCCAGTCTTACACCAACTCCCACTCTCTGGGGATGGCATTGGGCTGTCAGGGGTGACCAGATTCAGAAAGGGACTGCTCTCTGTATAACTGGACCTCCCACAACAAACAGATAGTGACTTTCATCAGATGAGTTTCGAGCCCTTTAATCTACTACTCTATGGACAAAAGTCAAACTGATATTGACTAAAGATTTACAAGCGTGTTCGTTGAATCCAGCTGAAACATCAGACTGGTTTCTGCTTATGCATCTGTTCAATATTCTTCAGCTGACTGGCAGTTAGTCTATCTTTAAGCTGTTTATATCATTACAGCAAATGCCCTGAGGGGAATAAATAATCTGACTCCATCATAAACTGGGCCACTTGCAGCATAACATGCTGATGGAAGGACAACATTACAGTCCTCCCCTAATATTAACCCAGACACTGAAGTGGCTACAATGGTAATATTTGTAAATATCAAGAGCTGTGATGAACATCTGTTGAATCTTTCAATACCGCGTTACCTACACCTGGTTATTTAACTAGAGTTATAGAGACATCCAGCACGGAAATAGACCCTTCGGCCCAATCAGTCCTTGCTGACCATAATCCCAAACTAAATGAGTGCCACCTGCCTGCTCCTGAGTCGTATCCTTCCAAACCTTTCCTCGTCATGTTCTTATCCAGATGTCTATTAAATGTTGTAATGGTACCCACATCTACTACTTCCTCAGGATGTTGACTCCACACACAAACCAAAAGAAATTGCCCCTTGTGTCTTTTTTATATCTTTCTCCTCTCACCCTAAAAATATGCCCCTAAAGTCTTGAAATCCCCCATCCTCGGGAAAGGACACTTGCTATTCACCCTATCCATGGGCCTCGTGGTTTTATAAATCTCTATAAGGACAACCCTCAGCCTCCGACACTCCAGGGAAAGAAGTGGCAGTCTATCCAGCCCCTCCCTGTAACTCCCACTGACCAGACCTGACACAAACATCAAGATCAGAGTGGTGCTGGAAAAGCACAGCAGGTCAGGCAGCATCCGAGGAGCAGGAAAATCGACGTTTCGGGCAAAAGCCCTTCATCAGGAAGAGCAAACGTGAAGCCATGGGCTACTGGAGCAGGAGTAAGAGGCTTATGTCTCTGGTGCCAGTCTGACACCAACCCCCACTCTCTGGGGATGACACTGGGCTAAGGAAAGCTCCTGTCAGGACATCTGGGGTCAGGAAGACCCAGGTCATCTCCTCTGACACAAGCATCACCATGTTAGGTACAGACAGCTCACTGGAGGCAAGGCCCACATCAAGACAAGGCAGTTCAGCCTCACCCTGCTGTGAAATGGAACATTGTCACTTGGTGAGGTGCAGGAGGTATTTAGCGGAACCTGCAGCTGTCAGTATGTTCAGGAAGAACAGGAGAGTGATATTTATCCACGCCCACTCCATCACCAGGGTGACCCAACCACACTGTGCTAGCGTTTAAGCAACAGACTCAGAGCACAGCCTCCCTGCCTGTACCCTCTCTGCTTGTGCCCTCCCTGCCTGTACCCTTCCTGCCTGTACCCTCCCTGCCTGTACCCTTCCTGCCTGTACCCTCCCTGCCTGTACCCACTCCCTGCCTGTACCCTTCCTGCCTGTACCCTCTCTGCCTGTGCCCACTCCATGCCTGTGCCCACTCCCTGCCTGTACCCTGTCTGCCTGTACCCTGTCTGCTTGTACCCTTCCTGCCTGTACCATCCCTGCCTGTGCCCTCCCTTCCTGTGCCCACTCCCTGCCTGTACCCTCTCTGCCTGTACCCTCCCTGCCTGTGCCCTCCCTTCCTGTGCCCACTCCCTGCCTGTACCCTCTCTGCCTGTACCCACTCCTTGCCTGTGCCCACTCCCTGCCTGTACCCTCCCTGTCTGTACCCTCTCCCCTCCCCCACCCAACCCCCTTAGTCTAGAGTCATACAGTCCTACAGCACAGAGACAGGCCTTTTGGCCCCAAACTGGCCCATCCTGACCAAAATGTCCGTCCATGTTAACCCCATTTCCCTGCACTTGGCCCATACCCTTCTAACCCTTTCCTATCCATGTAATTGCCCAAATACCTTTTAAATGTTGTTAATGTACCCACCTCTACCACTTCCACTGGCAACTCATTCTCTTTCTTAAATTGACCCAATTCCCATGAAGGAGCGGATGTGCCTTAACCAGACAGTGAAACGTTCCGAAAAAGCACAATGATGGGTCAGGTCACATTCAGTCGGAGAGTTTGACACTGTCTGATATTTAATACAAATGCATTTTGCTGAAACCAAGGCTCTCCTTCTCACACAGAGCTTTTTGTGACCATCACCTGTTTCTAAACTCTTCTTTAAAACTGGTCACAAGATGTGTAGCTCCAGGGTTACATGTCTGTCTCTGACTGGAGTCAGGAGATCAGAGTCAGGAGTGTGTTGCTGGAAAAGCACAGCTGGTCAGGCAGCATCCGAGGAGCAGGAGAATCGATTTTCGGACATAAGCCCTTCATCAGGAGATGCCTTCAGTTTAGGTTCAGAGACACTAAAAACCAAAAGGTGTCACATTGGATTCCAGGGGACACAAGTTTGTCTGGTTAAACCTCCTCAGATACCGTAGAGTGAGGTACAGAAACAAGAATTTAGATCACAAAAATACCATCAGGTATGTAACTGCACAGCTCGTTCACAAACACACACTCAGGTCTGAAAGATGCACATCATTTCAAACAGTGTAGCTAACTGAAATCTGCAAACCCCTCAGAAACTGTGATGCAGTGTACTTACTGGCTGAAGGGTAATGGAGATGGTTAACTACTCAGACACAGGGGTCAATCATCGAAACCGCTCTCCTCGGGAAACAATCCCTGAACAGAGTGAATATTCACAGCGGAAAATGTGTTGCTGGAAAAGTGCAGCAGGTTAGGCAGCATCCAAGGAGCAGGAGAATCGACATTTCAGGCATGAGCCCTTCTTCAGGAATGAGGAAAGTGTGTCCAGCAGGCTAAGATAAAAGGTAGGGAGGAGGGACTTGGGGGAGGGGCGATAGGTGGAAGGAGGTTAAGGTGAGGGTGATAGACCGGAGTGGGGGTGGGGTCAGAGAGGTCAGGAAGAAGATTGCAGGTTAGGAAGGCGGTGCTGAGTTCGAGGGTTTAGACTGAGACAAGGTGGGGGGAGGGGAAATGAGGAAACTGGAGAAATCTGGATGTCCCTGTACACCTCCATCCTCCATCACGAAGGACTCAAAGCCCTCTGCTTCTTCCTTTCCCGTCGTACCAACCAGTACCCTTCCACTGACACCCTCCTTCGACTGACTGAACTGGTCCTCACCCTGAACAACTTCTCTTTCCAATCCTCCCACTTCCTCCAAACCAAAGGAGTAGCCATGGGCACCCACATGGGCCCCAGCGATGCCTGCCTCTTCGTAGGATATGTGGAACAGTCCATCTTCTGCAGCTACACTGGCACCACCCCCCACCTTTTCCTCCGCTACATCGATGACTGTATCGAAGCTGCCTCGTGCTCCCACGAGGAGGTTGAACAGTTCATCCACTTTACCAACACCTTCCACCCCGACCTCAAATTTACCTGGACCGTCTCAGACTCCTCCCTCCCCTTCCTAGACCTCTCCATTTCTATCTCTGGTGACCGAATCAACACGGACATTTACTATAAACTGACCGACTCCCACAGCTACCTAGACTACACCTCCTCCCACCCTGCCCCCTGTAAAAACACCATCCCATATTCCCAATTCCTTCGTCTCCGCCGCATCTGCTCCCAGGAGGACCAGTTCCAATACCGAACAACCCAGATGGCCTCCTTCTTCAAGGACCGCATTGTCCCCCCAGACGTGGTTGACGATGCCCTCCACCGCATTTCCTCCACTTCCTGCTCCTCCGCCCTTGAGCCCCGCCCCTCCAACCGCCACCAGAACAGAACCCCACTGGTCCTCACCTACCACCCCACCAACCTCCATGTACAGCGTATCATCCGCCGTCATTTCCACCACCTCCAAACGGACCCCACCACCAGGGATATATTTCCCTCCCCTCCCCTATAAGCTTTCCGAAAAGACCACTCCCTCCGTGACTCCCTCGTCAGGTCCACACCCCCCACCAACCCAACCTCCACTCCCGGCACCTTCCCCTGCAACCGCAAGAAATGCAAAACTTGCACCCACACCTCCCCCCTTACTTCCCTCCAAGGCCCCAAGGGATCCTTCCATATCCGCCACAAATTCACCTGCACCTCCACACACATCATTTACTGCATCCACTGCACCCGATGTAGCCTCCTCTATATTGGGGAGACAGGCCGCCTACTTGCGAAACGTTTCAGAGAACACCTCTGGGACACCCGGACCAACTAACCCAACCACCCCGTGGCTCAACACTTCAACTCCCCCTCCCACTCCACCAAGGACATGCAGGTCCTTGGACTCCTCCATCGCCAGACCATAGCAACACGACGGTTGGAGGAAGAGCGCCTCATCTTCTGCCTAGGAACCCTCCAACCACAAGGGATGAACTCAGATTTCTCCAGTTTCCTCATTTCCCCTCCCCCCCACCTTGTCTCAGTCTAAACCCTCGAACTCAGCACCACCTTCCTAACCTGCAACCTTCTTCCTGACCTCTCCGCCCCCACCCCACTCCAGCCTATCACCCTCACCTTGACCTCCTTCCACCTATTGCATTCCCAACGCCCTTCCCCTAAATCCCTCCTCCCTACCTTTTATCTTAGCCTGCTGGACACACTTTCCTCATTCCTGAAGAAGGGCTTATGCCTGAAACGTCGATTCTCCTGCTCCTTGGATGCTGCCTGACCTGCTGCGCTTTTCCAGCAACACCTTTTCAGCTCTGATCTCCAGCAGCTGCAGTCCTCACTTTCTCCTCGAAGATTCACAGCAGCCCATCAGAGACTCTAAACCTGACTGAGCAGGGGCTTGTAATGACAACAATTTCTGAACCTCTTGACCAGAAGGGAACATCCAACGTCATTCCCAGGGACACTATGCCAGACTTTCCGACAAAGAAGTTGGATCTAAAGAGAGACTGTGAAAGTAAGGGGGGAGGGAGGGTGTTAGGGTTAATGTGCTGGAGATAATTCAGGGAAGGAATTCCGAGCTTAGGTCTCAGGAAGCTAAAGGTATGAACACAAACGGAAAGGTTTCTCCTTGTGGGAGAGTCTAAAACCAAAGGGCATCATTGCTGAAGGAGTCGTCGCCCACTGAAGACAGAGATAGGGAGGGATGTCTTCTCTCCCAGAGGAGTGAATGTGCGGAATTCTTTCCCACAGAGGGATATCGAGGCTGGGTCATTCAGTATATTCAAGGCTGAGGTTTGTAATCAGGAAGGGAATCGAGGGCCATGGGGAGAAGGGGGCAAGTGTATTTGAGGATTCTCGGATCGACCAGGATCTCGTTGACTGGCAGAGTAAGCAGGATGGGCTCCTGCTCCTACACCTGAAGGTGCCATGATTAAAATCCCAATTCCAGCAGCTCAGAGATCTCGCGGGGCTGTGAGCAGGGTTCCCTCAATCGGTCTTACCAGCTGCTTGGGTCTTTTCGGGGGTGGCAATACCTTCCAGGATCAGATGTGGGTGCCAGGGTGGATATGCTGATGACTGATGTGCTCCAGGATATTGGAGAGGCCATGCATTTAGACAACCCCACAGCCTGGGGAGGAGGGGGAATGGGGGAAGGGGGAGGGGAGGATGGGGGTGGGGGAATGGGGGAGGGAGGACCCTATCCTACCCTCTCCCATCCCCCCACTCCCCATCCACCCCTCCCCAGTCGCCCACTCCCCGTCCTCCCCTCCCCCATTCCCCCACCCCTGTCCTCCTCTCCCTCATTCCCCTCTCCCTGTCTTCCTCTCCCCCACTCCCCGTCCTCCCACCCCCATTGCCCAAACCCTCGTCCTCCTCTCCCCCATTCCCCCAACCCGTCCTCTGCTCCCCCATTCCTCCACCCCATCCTCCCCTCCCCCATTGCCCCAACCCCCGTCCTCCTCTCCCTCATTCCCCCACCCCCGTCCTCCCCTCCCCCACTCCCCCATTCCCGTCCTCCTCTCCCCCATTCCCCACTCCCCGTCCTCCCCTCCCCCATTGTCTCAACCCCCGTCCTCCCCTCCCCCATTGCCCCAACCTATCCTCCCCTCCCCCATTCCCACAACCCGTCCTCCCCTCCCCCATTCCCCCACACCCCGTCCTCCCCTCTTCCATTCCCCCACCCCCATCCTCCCCTCCTCCATTCCCCCACACCCCGTCCTCCCCTCCCCCATTCCCCCGCTCCCCGTCCTCCCCTCCCCATTCCCCTGCCCCCGACCTCCTCTCCCCCATTTCACCACTCCCTGTCCTCCCCACCCCCATTCCCCCACCCCCCTCCTCCTCTCCCCCATTCCTCCACCCCCATCCTCCCCTCCCCCATTGCCCCAACCCCCGTCCTCCTCTCCCCCATTTCACCACTCCCCGTCCTCCCCACCCCCATTGCCCCAACCCCTGTCCTCCTCTCCCCCATTCCCCCACCCCCCTCCTCCTCTCCCCCATTCCTCCACCCCCATCCTCCCCTCCCCCATTGCCCCAACCCCCGTCCTCCTCTCCCCATTCCCTGAACCCCATCCTCCCCTCCCCCATTCCCCTGCCCCCGACCTCCTCTCCCCCATTCCTCCACCCCTGTCCTCCTCTCCCTCATTCCCCCCTCTCCCTGTCTTCCTCTCCCCCATTCCCCCACTCCCCATCCTCCCCACCGCCATTGCCCCAAGCCCCGTCCTCCTCTCCCCCATTCCCCCAACCCGTCCTCCTCTCCCCCATTCACCCACCCCCGTCCTCCTCTCCCTCATTCCCCCACCCCGTCCTCCCCTCCCCGATTCCCCCACTCCCCGTCCTCCCCTTCCCCATTCCTCCATTCTCCCACTCTCCGTCCTCCTCTCCCCCATTCCCCCACCCCTGTCCTCCTCTCCCCCATCCCTGTTCTCCGCTCCCCCATTCCACCATTCCCCCTCCTCCCCAGGCTGTGGGGTTGTATGAATATATGGCCACTCCAATATTGAGGACGGGGAGTGGGGGAGTGGGGGAGGGGCAGCATTGGTTGTGAGGATGGAACACATGACAGGAATAGGGAGGACAGGGCGATGGAAGGTTCAATAAAGAGGGTGAGGATTTTAAAAGCAAGCCAACGACCAGGAGCGCGGGGAGGTGGGTGAGCACAGGGCAACAGAGGAACAGGGACTGGAGTAGATGGAGAATTTTGGGTGATTTCCTGTCAGTGGTGGTACAATGTAAGGGAGCAGACAGGAGGGTGTAAGAATCGTTGAGTCTGGAGGAAATGAGAATTGGGGGATTGGGGGTTAGGGGTATGGGAGGGTTGTGGGGATTGGGGGTTAAGTGGGAGTGGGAGGGTTGTGGGGATTGGGGGTTAAGTGGGGGTGGGACCATTGTGGGGATTGGGGGTTGGGGGGAGGGAGGAGTGTGGGGGTTGGGGGTTAAGTGGGGGTGGGAGGGTTGTGGGGATTGGGGGTTAGGAGGTAGGAAGGTTGTGGGGATTCGGGGTTAAGGGGTGGGGCGGGAGCATTGTGGGGATTGGGGGTTAAGGGGGTGGGAGGAATGCGGGGTTGGGGGTTGGGGATGGGAGGATAGTGGGGATTGGAGGTTAAGGGAGGTGGGAGGATTGTGGAAATTGGGAGTTAGGGGGTGGGAGGATTGTGGGGATTGGGGGTTGGGGGATGGGAGGATTGGGGGTTAGGGGGGATGGGAGATTTTTGGGGATAAGGTGTTAAGGGGCGTGGGAAGATTGTGGGGATTGGGGGTGAAGGGGGGGTGGGAGGATTGTGGGTTGAGGGGATGGTAGGATTGTGGGGATTGGGGAGATTGGGGGATTAAGTGGGGGAAGAGTGTGGGGATTGGGGGTTAAGGGGGGATGAGAGGATTGTGGGGATTGGGGGTTAAGGGGGGTCGGAGGATTGTGGGAATTGGGGGTTATGGGGGGATGAGAGGATTGTGGCGATTGGGGGTTAAGGGGGAATGGGAGGATTGTGGGGATTGAGGGTTAAGGGGGATTGGGAGGATTGTGGGGATTGAGGGTTAAGGGGGGTTAGGAGAGTTGTGAGAATTGGGTGGTGGGAGGATTGTGGGGATTGGGAGTTAAGGGGGGGTGGGAGGATTGTGGGGATTGGGGTTAAGGGGGTGGGACGATTATGGGGATTAAGGGGGTCGGTGGATTGTGATGATTGGGGGTTGGGGGGTTGAGAGAATTGTGGGGATTGGGGGTTAAGTGGGGATGGGAGGATTGTGGGGATTGGGGGTTAAGGGGGGAATGGGACGATTATGGGGATTGGGGTTAAGGGGGAATGGGAGGATTGTTGGGATTGGGGGTTAGGGAGGGTTGGGAGGATTGTGGGGATTGGGGTTAAGGGGGTGGGACGATTGTGGGGATTAAGGGGGTCAGTGGATTGTGATAATTGGGGGTTGGGGGGTTGAGAGAATTGTGGGGATTGGGGGTTAAGTGGGGATGGGAGGATTGTGGGGATTGGGGGTTGTGGAGGGATGGGAGGATTGTTGGGATTGGGGTTTGGGGGAGGGAGGATTGTGGGGATTGGGGGTTGTGGGGGTGAGGGAGGATTGTGGGGATTGGGGGTTGTGGGGGTGAGGGAGGATTGTGGGGATTGGGGGTTGAAGGGGATGGGAGGATTGTTGGTATTGGGGATTGAGGTGGGGATGGGAGGATTGTGGGGATTGGGGGTTGTGGGGGGGATGGGAGGATTGTGGGGATTGGGGATTGGGGGTGGGATGGGAGGATTGTGGGGATTGGGGGTTGTGGGGGGGATGGGAGGATAGTGGGGATTGCTTTCCGTCAATGAGAAGTGTAGTTTTGTTTTGTTTGGGCTCAGGGATTGACCTGACATTGTTTAGTTTTGAATGTTTGAATGTCGGCTCAAGGAAAGGCCTGGTTAGGCGATTGCAGCAAGGTGAAAAGAGACCCAGGGAATGACATCAACAGCAGCTGCAAGCAAAGAGGCTCAAAACGGTGAGGTATTTAACCCCCTCCTTCCCCCAGCCACCAGGTAGGTGTGGTTAGCACTGCTGCCTCACAGTGCCTGCCATTCAGGTTTGATTCCAGCCTTGGGCAACTGTCTGTGTGGAGTCTGTATGTTCTCGTGTCTGCGTGGGGTTCCTCCCACAGTCCAAAGATGTGCAGACTAGGTGGATTGGCCGTGGGGAATGCAGGGATGGGGCGGATTGGCCGTGGGGAATGTAGGGATGGGGTGGATTGGCCGTGGGGAATGCAGGGATGGGGTGGATTGACCGTGGGGAATGCAGGGGTAGGGTGGATTGACCGTGGGGAATGCAGGGATGGGGTGGATTGGCCATGGGGAATACAGGGATGGGGTGGATTGGCCATGGGGAATGCAGGGATGGGGTGGATTAGATTAGATCCCCTACAGTGTGAAACAGGCCCTTCAGCCCAACCAGTCCACACCGACCCTTTGAAGGGTAACCCACCCAGACCCATTTCCCTCTGACTAATCCACCTAACACTACGGGCAATTTAGCATGGCCAATTCACCTGACCTGCACATCTTTGGACTGTGGGAGGAAACCGGAGCACCCAGAGGAAACCCACACAGACACGGGGAGAATGTGCAAACTCCACACAGAGAGTCGCCTGAGGCTGGAGTCGAACCCAGGTCCCTGGTGCTGTGAGGCAGCAGTGCTAACCACTGAGGCACTGGGGAATGCAGGGATGGGGTGGATTGGCCGTGGGGAATGCAGGGATGGGGTGGATTGGCCATGGGGAATGCAGGGATGGGGTGGATTGGCCGTGGAGAATGTAGGGATGGGGTGGATTGGCCGTGGGGAATGTAGGGATGGGGTGGATTGGCCGTGGGGAATGCAGGGATGGGGTGGATTGGCCGTGGGGAATGCAGGGATGGGGTGGATTGGCCGTGGGGAATGTAGGGATGGGGTGGATTGGCCGTGGGGAATGTAGGGATGGGGTGGATTGGCCGTGGGGAATGTAGGGATGGGGTGGATTGGCCGTGGGGAATGCAGGGATGGGGTGGATTGGCCGTGGGGAATGTAGGGATGGGGTGGATTGGCCGTGGGGAATGTAGGGATGGGGTGGATTGGCCGTGGGGAATGCAGGGATGGGGTGGATTGGCCGTGGGGAATGCAGGGATGGGGTGGGTCTGGAAGGTCAGTACAGAGCCTGTTGGGTTGAATACTCCCCTTTCTGTAGTGTAGGATGGGAAGTGGATCTGTGCACTTTCTGGATAAGGGCTGACTGAGATGGCAATAACATCCAGAGGACCTGTTGGTGATTTCTGTATCAAAGTGTCTGTTTTTGCCCAAACCATTGATTCTCCTGCTCCTCGGATGCAGCCTGACCTGCTGTGCTTTTCCAGCACCACACTTTTCGACACTGATCTCCAGCATCTGCAGTCCTCACTTTCTCCTAGCTCGATAGATAATGCAAGCCTCTGTACTACCATTCCCAAATTCTGACCTGAAAACCTGTCTCATCAACCAACCTTCCATCAGCCAACCCAACACCTTGTCCTGTAGAACACACCTTCAATCTTCTATGATAAAGACACTATGCAAATGGTGTTACTATCTGACCCCTGGGGCTGTCAGAACCAATTACAATCGATTCTCACTTAATTCTTTTATTCCTTCATGGGACATGTGTGTCACTGGCTGGGCCCAGCTTTTATTCCCCGTCCCTAGCTGCCCCTTGAGAAGGTGGGGGTGAGCTGTAGTCCATGTGCTGTAGATAGACCCACAATGCCCCTAGGGAGGGAATTCCAGGGTTTTCACCCAGCGACACTTTAGAAATGGGACAATATTTCTAAGTCAGGATGGTGAGGGGAACCTGCACGACGTAGTATTCTCATCTATCTACTGCCCTCGTCCTTTTAGATAGAAGTGGTTGTGGGTTTGGAAGGTGCTGTCTGAGGAGCTTTGGTGAATTTCTGCAGAGCATCTTGTAGATGGTCCACACTGCTGCTACAGAGCACCAATGGAGCAGACGTTTGTAGATGTGGTGCCAATCAAGCGGCTGCTTTGTCCTGGATGGTGTTGAGCTTCTTGAGTGTTGTTGGAGCTGCCCCCACCCAGGCAAGGGGGGAGTGTTCCATCACACTCCTGACTTGTGGCTTGTAGATGGTGGACAGGCTTTGGGGAGTCAGAAGGTGGGTCACTTGCTGCAGGATTCCTAGCCTGTGTCCTGCTCTTGTAGCCACTGTGTTTATGTAGTGAGTTCAGTTGAGTTTCTGGTCAATGTTAACCCTGAGGTTGTGGTGGGGGGGTTAGGATGGGGAGGGGTTCAGTAATGGCTGTGTCATTGAATAACAATCAGGCACAGAAGGCAGGAATGGTAACGCATTCACAAAACCAAAACCAGAACAATCGAACACTTCTCTAAGTCAATCAATAGTTGGTCAAACACATTGATCAGTCTCAGAGCTTTAAGTGTAAGTGCAGAGAGCACTGGAAGATGGGGAGGTAGTGAGGGGTGTAAGGCAATGGAAGGTGAGGGAATCTATCGAGGTGGTGATCGGTGGGGATAGTATAGACTGGGGTAGCATCAATGTATAGGCTACAGTGCAAGGGTTAAAGGTCACTGGCACGGCTTTGGCATGAACTACTTGCTCTGAGGCTGCAGCAATGTTGGCGATGAATCGAAATAGCGGAACCAACCAACGTGACTAACCTTCAGGACAAACATTGTTTCCTGGGAGTTGCCTCATGCTCTCATCGTTGGTATGTGTTTTGAAGTCACAGTTTTAATCAGTGCAGATCATGTCAATATCAGCAGTTTCTAAACTTACAGAAGACCCAGAGAATTCAAGCTCTGTGTTTTCAGTGAGGGACAAACCTCATTAATGCCGATACTGTTAATCATTCAGTAAGAGATACAATCACCCATCCAACAGAGCCAGCAAGTCCTGCACATCGCCTGAGAGAGAGGGGGCTGCAGGAGGAGGAGGAGGAGAGAGAACAGAGAGGGGGGAGAGAGAGAGAGAGCTGGGGAAAGAGACAGCTGGGGAGACACAAAGGGGGAGAGAAGGGGGAGAGAAATGTGAAAGAAGATGGGTTGTGGAAACAAAGAGGAAGGAAGGGGGCAGAGAACGGGGAAAATGAGAGAGGGAGAGAAGGGTGAGAGAGAGGAGGAGGGGGGCAGAGAGAGAAAAGAGCTAAAGAGAAAGGGGAGAGAGAGAGAGAAGAAGGAAAGTGATAGATTGCTGAGTGAGACAGGGTACAGAGAGGGAAGTGGGAGAGCGAGTGATGGAAGGGGAAGGAGAGAGAGATGAACTGGCAGGAGGGAGAGAGAAAGAGGAGGGAGGGAGAAGGAGGAGATAAAGACAGGGAGGTCATTAGGGAGAGATAGAGGGAGTGACTTTATAGAAACACTCCAGACCATGTTGAAGTTGATGTGCTAATCACTCGGATCGAGTCCACACAGGCAGCTCCAGGTATTCAAAACCAGGAAGAGATTTCTCTCATCACAATCAGACAACTTGACTTCAGTCATAAATTCACACAGCGCACTGACCCTTCAGGCACTTAGCAGACAATAAATACCACGACCTTCTGATAAAAGATAAGACAGTTATTTATTCTTTCCCTGGCTTCTTGCTTCCGACTGAAGATCCAAGGAAATGGATTTATCACAACACCGGACAGAGGCACATTGTCCACACACTCCCAGGGCAGCGACAGCATGGGGTTAGATACAGAGTAAAGCTCCCTCTACACTGTCCCCCATCAATTACTCCCAGGACAGGGACAGCACAGGGTTAGGCACAGAGTAAAGCTCCCTCTGCACTATGTTTCCTATTTCTACAGCGTGTTTCTCTTGCTGCTATCAGCTGTTGCTGGGCCAGTTGATGCCGCTGGATTTCTGTTTGACATGTTACAGATTTGACTGGAATGAGAGATTGGGGGTTTATATCAGACGCACACTTGCAGCCAAAGAGAGGGGAGACCTTTATTTAAACTGACTGCCAACCAACAGATTGGGTAATGCCAACTGAAAAATGGCATTTTTTGCAACACAGCGTCAGATTTCTGCATCCTGGCTCCTGGCACCCAGTTCATGGTCCAGCTCAGGACACCGTCCCCCAAGGATATGTTTCTCCTCTCACCACGACCCGTCCTCCCTCACTGAAACCCCAAACCTCCCTTCAGGAACTGTATCCCAGTGAGAGTCAGCCCCTTCAGGAACTGTATCCCAGTGAGAGACAGCCCCTTCAGGAACTGTATCCCAGTGAGAGTCAGCACCTTCAGGAACTGTGTCCCAGTGAGAGTCAGCCCCTTCAGGAACTGTATCCCAGAGAGAGTCAGCACCTTCAGGAACTGTATCCCAGTGAGAGTCAGCATCTTCAGGAACTGTATCCCAGTGAGAGTCAGCCCCTTCAGGAACTGTATCCCAGTGAGAGTCAGCACCTTCAGGAACTGTGTCCCAGTGAGAGTCAGCCCCTTCAGGAACTGTATCCCAGTGAGAGTCAGCCCCTTCAGGAACTGTATCCCAGTGAGAGTCAGCACCTTCAGGAACTGTGTCCCAGTGAGAGTCAGCACCTTCAGGAACTGTATCCCAGTGAGAGTCAGCCCCTTCAGGAACTGTATCCCAGTGAGAGTCAGCACCTTCAGGAACTGTGTCCCAGTGAGAGTCAGCACCTTCAGGAACTGTGTCCCAGAGAGAGTCAGCACCTTCAGGAACTGTATCCCAGTGAGAGTCAGCCCCTTCAGGAACTGTGTCCCAGTGAGAGTCAGCACCTTCAGGAACTGTATCCCAGTGAGAGTCAGCACCTTCAGGAACTGTATCCCAGTGAGAGTCAGCCCCTTCAGGAACTGTATCCCAGTGAGAGTCAGCACCTTCAGGAACTGTGTCCCAGTGAGAGTCAGCCCCTTCAGGAACTGTATCCCAGTGAGAGTCAGCCCCTTCAGGAACTGTATCCCAGTGAGAGTCAGCATCTTCAGGAACTGTATCCCAGTGAGAGTCAGCACCTTCAGGAACTGTGTCCCAGTGAGAGTCAGCACCTTCAGGAACTGTATCCCAGTGAGAGTCAGCCCCTTCAGGAACTGTATCCCAGTGAGAGTCAGCCCCTTCAGGAACTGTATCCCAGTGAGAGTCAGCACCTTCAGGAACTGTATCCCAGTGAGAGTCAGCACCTTCAGGAACTGTGTCCCAGTGAGAGTCAGCACCTTCAGGAACTGTATCCCAGAGAGAGTCAGCACCTTCAGGAACTGTATCCCAGAGAGAGTCAGCACCTTCAGGAACGTCCAAAGTTCAGTGGTGCAATACCTTAGCAGGGATGACAGTGGAGGAACAATGGCGGATATTTCTGGGTATAATGCAGAAGTTGCAGGGTCAGTTCATTCCAAAAAGGAAGAAAGATCCTAGGAGGAGACATGGGCGGCTGTGGCTGACGAGGGAAGTTAAGAAAAATATAAAGTTAAAAGAGAAAAAGTATAACATAGAAAAGATAAGTGGGAAAACAGAGGACTGGGAAGCTTTTAAAGAAAAACAGAGAATTACGAAGAAGGAAATACGCAGAGAGAAAATGAGGTACGAAAGTAAACTGGCCAAAATTATAAAGGAGGATAGTAAAAGCTTTTTTAGGTATGTGAAAGGCAAAAAAATGGTTAAGACTAAAATTGGGCCCTTGAAGACAGAAACAGGGGAATATATTACGGGGAACAAAGAAATGGCAGAAGAATTGAATTGTTTCTTCAGATGTGTGTTCACTGGGGAAGACACAAGCAATCTCCCTGAGGTAACAGTGGCTGAAGGACCTGAACTTAAGGGAATTTATATTTGCCAGGAATTGGTGTTGGAGAGACTGTTAGGTCTGAAGGTTGATAAATCCCCGGGGCCTGATGGTCTACATCCCAGGGTACTGAAGGAGGTGGCTCGGGAAATCGTGGATGCGATGGTGATTATTTTCCAGAGTTCGATAGATTCGGGATCAGTTCCTGCGGATTGGAGGGTGGCTAATGTTGTACCTCTTTTTAAGAAAGGTGGGAGAGAGAAAACAGGAAATTATAGACCAGTTAGTCTGACCTCAGTGGTGGGAAAGATGCTGGAGTCTATTATAAAGGATGAAATTACGACACATCTGGATAGTAGTAACAGAATAGGTCAGAGTCAGCATGGATTTATGAAGGGGAAATCATGCTTGACTAATCTTTGGGAATTGTTTGAGAATGTAACTCTGAAGATGGACGAGGGAGATCCAGTAGATGTAGTGTACCTGGACTTTCAGAAAGCTTTTGATAAAGTCCCACATAGGAGGTTAGTGAGCAAAATTAGGACATATGGTATTGGGGGCAAAGTACTAACTTGGATTGAAAGTTGGTTGGCTGATAGGAAACAAAGAGTAGTGATAAACGGCTCCATTTCGGAATGGCAGGCAGTGACCAGTGGGGTACCGCAGGGATCAGTACTGGGACCGCAGCTTTTTACAATATATGTTATGATATAGAAGATGGTATTAGTAATAACATTAGCAAATTTGCTGATGATCCTAAGCTGGGTGGCAGCGTGAAATGTGAGGAGGATGTTAGGAGATTACAGGGTGACCTAGACAGGTTAGGTGAGTGGTCAGATGCATGGCAGATGCAGTTTAATGTGGATAAATGTATGGTTATCCACTTTGGTGGCAAGAACAGGAAGGCAGATTACTACCTAAATGGAATCAATTTAGGTAAAGGGGTAGTACAGAGAGATCTGGGTGTTCTTGTACACCAGTCAATGAAGGTGAGCATGCAGGTACAGCAGGTAGTGAAGAAGGCTAATAGCATGCTGGCCTGCAAAACAAGAGGGATTGAGTATAGAAGCAAAGAGGTTCTTCTGCAGCTGTACAGGGCCCTGGTGAGACCACACCTGGAGTACTGTGTACAGTTCTGGTCTCCAAATTTGAGGAAAGACATTCTAGCTATTGAGGGAGTGCAGCGTAGGTTCACGAGGTCAATTCCTGGAATGGCGGGACTACCTTACGCTGAAAGACTGGAGCGACTGGGCTCGTATACCCTTGAGTTTATAAGGCTGAGAGGGGATCTGATTGAGACATATAAGATTATTAAAGGATTGGACACTCTGGAGGCAGGAAACATGTTTCTGCTGATGGGTGAGTGCCAAATCAGAGGACACAACTTAAAAATATGGGGTAGACCATTTAGGACAGAGATGAGGAGAAACTACTTCACCCAGAGAGTGGTGGCTGTGTGGAATGCTCTGTCCCAGAGGGCAGTGGAGGCCAAGTCTCTGGATTCATTTAAGAAAGAGTTGGATAGAGCTCTCAAGGATATTGGAATCAAGGGTTATGGAGACAAGGCAGGAACAGGATACTGATTAAGGATGATCAGCCATGATCATATTGAATGGTGGTGCAGGCTCGAAGGGCAGAATGGCCTACTCCTGCACCTATTGTCTATTGTCTATTGAACTGTATCCCAGTTAGAGTCAGCCCCTTCAGGAACTGTGTCCCAGTGAGAGTCAGCACCTTCAGGAACTGTATCCCAGTGAGAGTCAGCACCTTCAGGAACTGTATCCCAGTGAGAGTCAGCCCCTTCAGGAACTGTATCCCAGTGAGAGTCAGCACCTTCAGGAACTGTGTCCCAGTGAGAGTCAGCCCCTTCAGGAACTGTATCCCAGTGAGAGTCAGCCCCTTCAGGAACTGTATCCCAATGAGAGACAGCCCCTTCAGGAACTGTATCCCAGTGAGAGTCAGCACCTTCAGGAACTGTATCCCAGTGAGAGACAGCCCCTTCAGGAACTGTATCCCAGTGAGAGTCAGCCCCTTCAGGAACTGTGTCCCAGTGAGAGTCAGCACCTTCAGGAACTGTGTCCCAGTGAGAGTCAGCCCCTTCAGGAACTGTATCCCAGAGAGAGTCAGCACTTTCAGGAACTGTATCCCATTGAGAGTCAGCACCTTCGGGAACTGTGTCCCAGTGAGAGACAGCACCTTCAGGAACTGTGTCCCAATGAGAGTCAGCCCCTTCAGGAACTGTATCCCAGTGAGAGACAGCCCCTTCAGGAACTGTATCCCAGTGAGAGTCAGCCCCTTCAGGAACTTTATCCCAGTGAGAGTCAGCCCCTTCAGGAACTGTATCCCAGTGTGAATCAGCACCTTCCGGAACTATATCCCAGTGAGAGTCAGCACCTTCAGGAACTATATCCCAGTGAGAGTCAGCACCTTCAGGAACTGTATCCCAGTGAGAGTCAGCCCCTTCAGGAACTGTATCCCAGTGAGAGTCAGCACCTTCAGGAACTGTATCCCAGTGAGAGTCAGCCCCTTCAGGAACTGTATCCCAGTGAGAGACAGCCCCTTCAGGAACTGTGTCCCAGTGAGAGTCAGCCCCTTCAGGAACTGTATCCCAGTGAGAGTCAGCACCTTCAGGAACTGTATCCCAGTGAGAGTCAGCCCCTTCAGGAACTGTATCCCAGTGAGAGTCAGCACCTTCAGGAACTGTATCCCAGTGAGAGACAGCACCTTCAGGAACTGTATCCCAGTGAGAGTCAGCCCCTTCAGGAACTGTATCCCAGTGAGAGACAGCCCCTTCAGAAACTGTATCCCAGTGAGAGTCAGCCCCTTCGGGAACTGTATCCCAGTGAGAGTCAGCACCTTCAGGAACTGTGTCCCAGTGAGAGTCAGCCCCTTCAGGAACTGTATCCCAGTGAGAGTCAGCCCCTTCAGGAACTGTATCCCAGTGAGAGTCAGCACCTTCTGGAGAGGACAATCTACAATGAGAGAGTGAGTGAGCATTGTCAGAGGATTTTATCCATTGATTTCTTACTGTTTTGTGAAAGGTGATAACCAGGAATAAGGGTCAATGTCAGTCTGAAATTGTAATCGGATGATCCCACTTCATATTTGAAATTGGATTAATATTTCAAACTGAACTCTGCAGAATTACTCATCCTCTGGGGAATGCCACCAAAGGTGCTGACAGGCTGACAGTCATTCTCACAGAAACACAATCCCAAAGTCAAGGTATTTGCTCATTGAATCTGTACTGACAGGCTTCTGCTGAAGGTTTCTGATTGTTCCTCACATCTCCATCTCTGTCTGTCAAAGCTCGCTTCTCAACTGTCACAAGACTTGGCCCAGTCACTGTACCCTCTCCCCATCCCTCCACCCTCCTTTCTGTTCCACAATCCCTGCAATTACTTCCAGCATGTTACATACATAAGGCATTACCGACCCCTGTGCATGTCACAGGTTACATCTCAGATCCACTTTGATTTATGGTGATGCTCTTTGACCCAGGTTTTGTCTATTGGTAGTTTGGGCGATCAGTAATCCACAGCCAAACAGTAAATCAGTCACAGGGTTTATTGTCCACGATTAGGGCTCCATCTTTGATTACTGACCTCCCTCACTTACATTTCCATATCAACACAACACATACATGTGGGATGTTTTGGACTTTGGGGGGAGGGGGGGATTTGCAATAAGATCCAACTGCTCTACACCAACATCGTTAGTGCATTCTTAATCAATGGGTGGGAATCAGAAAACTTGCCAACCAGATCTGGAGTAAGGCAGGGCAGGTTACTCTCTCTCGTCTTGTGTCTGTGTTTGCGGAGTCCATCAGGAAGGATGCAAGTCTGGGAAGGGCGACTACTCCAGGCAGCAGAGACCTGTGGATCAAAGCCTCCTCGTACATGGATGATGTCACCATTTTCTGCATTGATCTGCAGTCAATGGGCAGACCCATGAACATCTGCGACCAATTCAAACTGGCCACTGGCACCAAGGTAATTTGAGGCAAGAACAAAGCCATGTTCTTTGGGAACTGAGCTGACTGATCCTTTATCCCCTTCACCATCAGGACAGATTACCTGAAGGTGTTGGGAATATGGTTTGGAGGGGCTGGGTGGTGCACAAAGTCTTGGGAAGAGTGCACTGTCAAAGTGAAACAGAAGCTGGTCTTTTTGGTAGCACCACTTTCTCTCCATTGTGGGTGAAACCCTGGTCATCAAGTGTATTCTACATGGCACAGGTCTGACCCATTCCCTAAAATCACGCTCTTGCAGTCACCCGAGCCATCTTCTACTTCTTCTGCAGGTTTAAGATGGACTACATCTGCAGGGACCCCAAGTACAAAACCCTGGATGGCCAGAGGAATGTTCCCAACATCATCCTCATCCTTTGTGTGCAGCAGCATCAAGCTGTACTAGACCCTTGATACACAAACACCAAGTCACACTAAGTACTGAGATTCTACCTGTCCTTGGTATTGTGAAAGATGGGACTGGTCTCACCGCTGCGGAATGCTCCAAGTAGTTGGACATTTCTGTATCACCTGTGCTTTGCGGAGAAATTTGCAAAGAGAAGCAACTTTGACCACAACTCCATCAGGAAGTGGTCAGAACACAGTGTCCCTGAGACTCTGTGAGAAAAGGACAGGATGGATCCTGTCGTGTGGCTCCCTGAGCAGACTGTCAAAGTCATTGGGCAGAACGCTTCATCACCAGATCTTTCCAACAAGCACCACACAGTGACAGGGTTACACACTGTACCCCACACAGTGACAGGGTCACACACTGTACCCCACACAGTGACAGGGTCACACACTGTACCCCACACAGTGACAGGGTTACACACTGTACCCCACACAGTGACAGGGTCACACACTGTACCCCACACAGTGACAGGGTTACATACTGTACCCCACAGAGTGACAGGGTTACACACTGTACCCCACAGAGTGACAGGGTCACACACTGTACCCCACACAGTGACAGGGTTACACACTGTACCCCACACAGTGACAGGGTTACATACTGTACCCCACAGAGTGACAGGGTTACACACTGTACCCCACACAGTGACAGGGTTACATACTGTACCCCACAGAGTGACAGGGTTACACACTGTACCCCACAGAGTGAGAGGGTTACACACTGTACCCCACAGAGTGAGAGGGTTACACACTGTACCCCACAGAGTGACAGGGTCACACACTGTACCCCACACAGTGACAGGGTCACACACTGTACCCCACACAGTGACAGGGTTACACACTGTACCCCACACAGTGACAGGGTCACACACTGTACCCCACACAGTGACAGGGTTACATACTGTACCCCACAGAGTGACAGGGTTACACACTGTACCCCACAGAGTGACAGGGTCACACACTGTACCCCACAGAGTGACAGGGTTACACACTGTACCCCACAGAGTGACAGGGTTACACACTGTACCCCACACAGTGACAGGGTTACACACTGTACCCCACAGAGTGACAGGGTTACACACTGTACCCCACACAGTGACAGAGTTACACACTGTACCCCACAGAGTGACAGGGTTACACACTGTACACCACACAGTGACAGGGTTACACACTGTACCCCAGAGAGTGACAGGGTTACACACTGTACCCCACACAGTGACAGGGTTACACACTGTACCCCACACAGTGGCAGGGTCACACACTGTACCCCACACAGTGACAGGGTTACACACTGTACCCCACGGAGTGACAGGGTCACACACTGTACCCCACAGAGTGACAGGGTTACACACTGTACCCCACAGAGTGACAGGGTTACACACTGTAGCCCACACAGTGACAGGGTTACATACTGTACCCCACAGAGTGACAGGGTTACACACTGTACCCCACAGAGTGACAGGGTTACACACTGTACCCCAGAGAGTGACAGGGTTACACACTGTACCCCACAGAGTGACAGGGTTACACACTGTACCCCAGAGTGTGACAGGGTTACATACTGTACCCCACACAGTGACAGGGTTACACACTGTACCCCAGAGAGTGACAAGGTTACACACTGTACCCCACACAGTGACAGGGTTACATACTGTACCCCACACAGTGACAGGGTTACATACTGTACCCCACAGAGTGACAGGGTTACACACTGTACCCCACACAGTGACAGGGTTACATACTGTACCCCACAGAGTGACAGGGTTACACACTGTACCCCACACAGTGACAGGGTTACACACTGTACCCCACAGAGTGAGAGGGTTACACACTGTACCCCACAGAGTGAGAGGGTTACACACTGTACCCCACAGAGTGACAGGGTTACACACTGTACCCCACACAGTGACAGGGTTACATACTGTACCCCACACAGTGACAGGGTTACACACTGTACCCCACAGAGTGAGAGGGTTACACACTGTACCCCACAGAGTGACAGGGTTACACACTGTACCCCAGAGAGTGACAGGGTTACACACTGTACCCCACACAGTGACAGGGTTACACACTGTACCCCAGAGAGTGACAGGGTTACACACTGTACCCCACACAGTGACAGGGTTACACACTGTACCCCAGAGAGTGACAGGGTTACATACTGTACCTCACACAGTGACAGGGTTACACACTGTACCCCAGAGAGTGACAGGGTTACATACTGTACCCCACACAGTGACAGGGTTACACACTGTACCCCAGAGGGTGACAGGGTTACACACTGTACCCCACACAGTGACAGGGTTACACACTGTACCCCAGAGAGTGACAGGGTTACACACTGTACCCCACGGAGTGAGAGGGTTACACACTGTACCCCAGAGAGTGACAGGGTTACATACTGTACCCCACGGAGTGAAAGAATTACATACTGTACCCCACAGAGTGAGAGGGTTAGATATTGTACCCCACACAGTGACAGGGTTACACACTGTACCCCAGAGAGTGAAAGAATTACATACTGTACCCCAGAGAGTGACAGGGTTACACACTGTACCCCACAGAGTGAAAGAATTACATACTGTACCCCACAGAGTGACAGGGTTACATACTGTACCCCACAGAGTGACAGGGTTACACACTGTACCCCACAGAGTGAAAGAATTACATACTGTACCCCACAGAGTGAGAGGGTTAGATATTGTACCCCAGAGAGTGACAGGGTTACACACTGTACCCCACAGAGTGACAGGGTTACATACTGTACCCCACAGAGTGAGAGGGTTAGATATTGTACCCCAGAGAGTGACAGGGTTACACACTGTACCCCACGGAGTGAAAGAATTACATACTGTACCCCACAGATTGACAAGGTTATATATTGTACAACACAGAGTGACAGTGTTAGATACTGAACCCCACAGAGTGACAGCGTTACACACTGTACCCCACAGAGTGACAGGTTTACACAGTGTACCCCACGCAGTGACAGAGTTAGATACTGTATCCCACAGAGTGACAGGGTTACACACTGTACCCCACAGAGTGACAGGTTTACACAGTGTACCCCACAGAGTGACAGGGTCACACACTGTACCCACAGAGTGACAGGGTTACATACTGTACCCCACAGAGTGACAGGGTTACACACTGTACCCCACACAGTGACAGGGTTACACACTGTACCCCACAGAGTGAGAGGGTTACACACTGTACCCCACAGAGTGAGAGGGTTACACACTGTACCCCACACAGTGACAGGGTCACACACTGTACCCCACACAGTGACAGGGTTACACACTGTACCCCACACAGTGACAGGGTCACACACTGTACCCCACACAGTGACAGGGTTACATACTGTACCCCACAGAGTGACAGGGTTACACACTGTACCCCACAGAGTGACAGGGTCACACACTGTACCCCACAGAGTGACAGGGTTACACACTGTACCCCACAGAGTGACAGGGTTACACACTGTACCCCACACAGTGACAGGGTTACACACTGTACCCCACAGAGTGACAGGGTTACACACTGTACCCCACACAGTGACAGGGTTACACACTGTACCCCAGAGAGTGACAGGGTTACACACTGTACCCCACACAGTGACAGGGTTACACACTGTACCCCACACAGTGGCAGGGTCACACACTGTACCCCACACAGTGACAGGGTTACATACTGTACCCCAGAGAGTGACAGGGTTACACACTGTACCCCACACAGTGACAGGGTTACACACTGTACCCCACAGAGTGACAGGGTTACACACTGTACCCCACACAGTGACAGAGTTACACACTGTACCCCACAGAGTGACAGGGTTACACACTGTACCCCACACAGTGACAGGGTTACACACTGTACCCCAGAGAGTGACAGGGTTACACACTGTACCCCACACAGTGACAGGGTTACACACTGTACCCCACACAGTGGCAGGGTCACACACTGTACCCCACACAGTGACAGGGTTACACACTGTACCCCACGGAGTGACAGGGTCACACACTGTACCCCACAGAGTGACAGGGTTACACACTGTACCCCACAGAGTGACAGGGTTACACACTGTAGCCCACACAGTGACAGGGTTACATACTGTACCCCACAGAGTGACAGGGTTACACACTGTACCCCACAGAGTGACAGGGTTACACACTGTACCCCAGAGAGTGACAGGGTTACACACTGTACCCCACAGAGTGACAGGGTTACACACTGTACCCCAGAGTGTGACAGGGTTACATACTGTACCCCACACAGTGACAGGGTTACACACTGTACCCCAGAGAGTGACAAGGTTACACACTGTACCCCACACAGTGACAGGGTTACATACTGTACCCCACACAGTGACAGGGTTACATACTGTACCCCACAGAGTGACAGGGTTACACACTGTACCCCACACAGTGACAGGGTTACATACTGTACCCCACAGAGTGACAGGGTTACACACTGTACCCCACACAGTGACAGGGTTACACACTGTACCCCACAGAGTGAGAGGGTTACACACTGTACCCCACAGAGTGAGAGGGTTACACACTGTACCCCACAGAGTGACAGGGTTACACACTGTACCCCACACAGTGACAGGGTTACATACTGTACCCCACACAGTGACAGGGTTACACACTGTACCCCACAGAGTGAGAGGGTTACACACTGTACCCCACAGAGTGACAGGGTTACACACTGTACCCCAGAGAGTGACAGGGTTACACACTGTACCCCACACAGTGACAGGGTTACACACTGTACCCCAGAGAGTGACAGGGTTACACACTGTACCCCACACAGTGACAGGGTTACACACTGTACCCCAGAGAGTGACAGGGTTACATACTGTACCTCACACAGTGACAGGGTTACACACTGTACCCCAGAGAGTGACAGGGTTACATACTGTACCCCACACAGTGACAGGGTTACACACTGTACCCCAGAGGGTGACAGGGTTACACACTGTACCCCACACAGTGACAGGGTTACACACTGTACCCCAGAGAGTGACAGGGTTACACACTGTACCCCACGGAGTGAGAGGGTTACACACTGTACCCCAGAGAGTGACAGGGTTACATACTGTACCCCACGGAGTGAAAGAATTACATACTGTACCCCACAGAGTGAGAGGGTTAGATATTGTACCCCACACAGTGACAGGGTTACACACTGTACCCCAGAGAGTGAAAGAATTACATACTGTACCCCAGAGAGTGACAGGGTTACACACTGTACCCCACAGAGTGAAAGAATTACATACTGTACCCCACAGAGTGACAGGGTTACATACTGTACCCCACAGAGTGACAGGGTTACACACTGTACCCCACAGAGTGAAAGAATTACATACTGTACCCCACAGAGTGAGAGGGTTAGATATTGTACCCCAGAGAGTGACAGGGTTACACACTGTACCCCACAGAGTGACAGGGTTACATACTGTACCCCACAGAGTGAGAGGGTTAGATATTGTACCCCAGAGAGTGACAGGGTTACACACTGTACCCCACGGAGTGAAAGAATTACATACTGTACCCCACAGATTGACAAGGTTATATATTGTACAACACAGAGTGACAGTGTTAGATACTGAACCCCACAGAGTGACAGCGTTACACACTGTACCCCACAGAGTGACAGGTTTACACAGTGTACCCCACGCAGTGACAGAGTTAGATACTGTATCCCACAGAGTGACAGGGTTACACACTGTACCCCACAGAGTGACAGGTTTACACAGTGTACCCCACAGAGTGACAGGGTCACACACTGTACCCACAGAGTGACAGGGTTAGATACTGTACTCCACAGAGTGACAGGGTCACACACTGTACCCACAGAGTGACAGGGTTAGATACTGTACTCCACAGAGTGACAGGGTCACACACTGTACCCACAGAGTGACAGGGTCACACACTGTACCCACAGAGTGACAGAGTTAGATACTGAACCGCACAGAGTGACAGGGTTACACATGTACCTGACAGAGTGACAGGGTTAGATCCTGTACCCCACAGAGTGACAAGGTTAGTTACTGTACTCCACAGAGTGACAGGGTTAGTTACTGTCTGCAACCGGTAGATATGTCATAGAGATGTACAGCACAGAAACAGACCCTTTGGTCCAACCCGTCCATGCCGACCAGATATCCCAACCCAATCTAGTCTCACCTGCCAGCACACAGCCCATATCCCTCCAAACCCTTCCTATTCATATACCCATCCAAATGCCTCTTAAAATGTTGTAATTGTACCAGCCTCCACCACATCCTCTGGTAGCTCATTCCATACACGTACCACCCTCTGTGTGAAAACGTTGCCCCTTAGGTCCCTTTTATATCTTTCCCCTCTCACCCTAAACCTATGCCCTCTAGTTCTGGACTCCCCGACCCCAGGGAAAAGACTTTGTCTATTTACCCTATCCATGCCCCTCATAATTTTATAAACCTCTATAAGGTCACCCCTCAGCCTCTGACGCTCCAGGGAAAATTGCCCCAGCCTGTTCATCCTCTCCTTATAGCTCAAATCCTCCAACCCTGGCAACATCCTTGTAAATCTTTTCTGAACCCTTTCAAGTTTCACAACATCTTTCCGATAGGAAGACCAGAATTGCATGCAATAGTCCAACAGTGGCCTAACCAATGTCCTGTACAGCTGCAACATGACCTCCCAACTCCTGTACTCAATACTCTGACCAATAAAGGAAAGCATACCAAACACCTTCTTCACTATCCTGTCTACCTGCAACTCTACCTTCAATGAAGTGTTGATTAGATTAGGCCTGTACTCATTGGAGTTGAGAAGAATATGAGGTTTCTTTACTGAATCAAGCCTGTCAACTCCTCTCAGAGGTTTGTCACTGTTGAAAGATTGTTTGCCCTTGTGGGAGAGTCTCGGACCAGAAGAGGCCATCATCTCAAAATAAATGGCCATCCATTGAGGACAAAGATGAGGAATTTCTCCTCTCAGAAGGTAATGAATCTGTGGAATTCTTTCCCACAGAGGGATATCGAGGCTGGGTCATTCCGTATGGTCAAGGCTGAGACAGACAGATTTTTAATCAGGAAGGGAATCAGGGATCATGGGGAAAGGGCTCAGAGTGACACAGTGAGGGAGGAAGGGCTGAGAGTGAGGGAGGGAGAGATCAGAGTGAGCGGGCTCTCTGACAGTGAGTGAGAGGAATGTGGGGATACAGCCGAGTACAGGCTCTGAGCACACTGTGTCTCTTGCTGTGATGTTCCAGTGAGAGTTACTGGGGCAACCCAAGCTACAGTATTGAAGGGCAGATTGTCCTGGAAGTGGATCAGAGATGGACCATGAGGGTTCTCTGGGGCTGTCCCTATCTACGGGTATGGCCTGTATGTGTCTGGTGACCATGGAGTGTGCGCTGAGATATTGGAGTTCAGTGTCTAACACAGAGATCTGTGTGAGCAGGTGGGAAGCTGAAATCACTAAGTTCCCGTTCTGGCTCCCAAGTCAAGATTTGCAGCATTGAGTTTGTTTGATGTCTTTGGTGAGACAGGAAGCTGAATATTAATGAGCTGAATTGAGCTGTTAACTCACTCTGCCTCATGGGAAAGTCAGCAGAAGCATCAAAGATGGATTGAATGTTCCTGGTGTCGTGAGGTCTCTCTCTGGACTTCTTGTGGATTCTGCTAAAAGTCTCAGCTGAGTCGATGCCCCTCAGAGCCCTATTAAATTCTACCCACTATCTTTACAGCGACCACTGCCCACCTGCCAGTATCTCACAGAGTGATGGTGACTGATGAAGCAGCCTAGATCTCTGACTGGACCATCATATAGTGATAATGGCATAGAGTTCAGAGTGTGGTGCTGGAAAAGCACAGCAGGTCAGGCAGCATCCGAGGGGCAGGAGTATCGATGTTTCGGGCAGATGCCCTTCGTCAGGAATGAGGCTTGTGGGCCAAGGGGGCTGAGAGAGAAATGGGAGGGGGCTGGGATTGGAGGGAGGTAGCTGGGAAAGCGATAGGTGGATAAAGGTGAGGGAGAAGGTGACAGGTCAGAGGGAGGAGTGATGGATGGGTCCGGAAGGCAGTGCCGAGTTGGAGGCTTGGGACTGGGATAATGCTGGGGGATGGGGAAATGAGGAAGCTGTGGAAATCCACATTTATCCCATGTGGTTGCAGGGTCTTAAGGCGGAAGATGAGGCGTTCCTCCTCCAGGCATTGGGTGGTAAAGGTTTGGCAGTAGAGGAGGCCCAGGACCTGCATGTCCTTGACGGAGTGGGAGGGGGAGTTGAAGTGTTCAGCCACGGGGTGGTGGGGTTAGTGGGTGCAGGTGTCCCAGAGATTTCTCTGAAACTATCCACAAGAAGGCGTCCTGTCTCCCTGATGTAGAGGAGACCACATCGGGTGCAATGGATGCAGTAGATGACATTAGTAAAGGAAGAGGTAAATTTCCAATGGATGTGGAAGGATCCCTTGGGGCCTTGGATGGAGGTAAGGGGAGTGGTGTGGATGCAGGTTCTGCACTTCCTGCAGTAGCAGGGAAAGGTGCCAGGAGTAGGGTATGGGCTGGTGGGGTGTGTGGACCTGACGAGGGAGTCACGGAGGGAATGGTCTCTCTGGAACACTGATAGGGGTGGGGATGGAAATCTATCTCTGGTAATGGGGTCCATTTGGAGGTGGCGGAAATAGAGGATGGTGCATTGTATGTGGAGGTTGGTGGGGTGGAAGGTGAGGACCAGGGGTTGGGGGAGGGGGGGGGGGGGAATGGGGGTGGGGGGGGGTGTTCTGTCCTTGTTGTGTTGGAAGGGGTGGGGTTTAAAGGTGCTGATGCATGAGATTGAGGATATGCACTGGAGGGAATCGTCAACCACGTGGGATGGGAAGTTGCGATCGTGGAAGAAGGTCATCTGGGACTTTCTGAGGTGGAATTGGTCATCCTGGGAACAGACGCAGTGGAGGAGGAGGAATTGGGAATAAGGGATGGCATTTTTACAACAGGTAGGGTGGGAGGAGGTGGGCTTGTAGAAGATGTCTGTGGTTAGTTGGTCGCCAGAGATGGTGATGGAGAGGTCCAGGTACAACCTCCTCGTGATGACTATATCGGTGCCACCTCGTGCTCCCACGGGGAGGTTGAACAGTTCATCAACTTTACCAACACCTTCCACCCCGACCTCAAATTCCCCTGGACCATCTCAGAAACCTTCCTCCCCTTCCTCCTCTCCATCACCATTTCTGGCGACCGACTAACCACAGACATATACTACAAGCCCACCGACTCCCACAGCTACCTAGACTATACCTCCTCCCACCCTACCTGTGTAAAAATGCTATCCCCTATTCCCAATTCCTCCGTCTCTGTCGCATCTGTTCCCAGGAGGACCCATTCCATCTCAGAAAGTCCCAGATGGCCTCCTTTTTCCATGATCGCAACTTCCCATCCCACGTGGTTGACGATGCCATTCAGCGTATCTTCTTCACTCCATGCAACACTGCCCTTGAACCCCACCTCTCCCAACACGAAAAGGACAGAACTCCCCACCCCTGGTCCTCACCTTCCACCCCACCAACCTCTGTATACATTGCATCATCCTCTGCCATTTCCGCCACCTCCAAATGGACCCCATCACCAGAGATGGACTTCCATCCCCACCCCTATCAGCGTTCCAGAGAGACCATTCCCTCCGCAACTCCCTTGTCAGGTCCACACCCCCCACCAACCCATACCCCACTCCTGGCATCTTTCCCTGCCACCGCAGGAAGTGCAGAACCTGCACCCACATCACTCCCCTCACCTCCGTCCAAGGCCCCAAGGGATCCTTCCACATCCATTGGAAATTTACCTGTACCTTTACTAATGTCATCTATTGCATCCATTGCACCCGATGTGGTCTCCTCTACATCGGGGAGACAGGACGCCTTCTTGTGGATCGTTTCAGAGAAATCTCTGGGACACCTGCACCCACCAACCCCACCACCCCGTGTCTGAACACTTCAACTCCCCCTCCCACTCCGTCAAGGACATGCAGGTCCTGGGCCTCCTCCATCACCAAACCTGTACCACCCAATGCCTGGAGGAGGAACGCCTCATCTTCCGCCTTAAGACCCTGCAACCACATGGGATAAATGTGGATTTCCACAGCTTCCTCATTTCCCCATCCCCCAGCATTATCCCAGTCCTAAGCCTCCAACTCGGCACTGCCTTCCGGACCCATCCATCATTCCCCCCTCTGACCTGTCACCTTCTCCCTCACCTTTATCCACCTATCACATTCCCAGCTACCTTCCCCCCAAGTCCCAACCCCCTCCCATTTCTGTCTCAGCCCCTTTGGGTCAACAAGCCTCATTCCTGATGAAGGGTTTATGCCTGAAACATCGACTCTCCTGCTCCTCGGATGCTGCCTGACCTGCTGTGCTTTTCCAGCACCGCACTCTCGACTCTGATCTCCAACATCTGCAGTCCACACTTTTCCCTCTGTGGCATAGAGTTCCCCAGATGGAGAAACCTTTTCCATCAGATGATGGGTTTTTGGGCTGCTACATGGGATCCTGCCTCTTGGAGACTTCAGGTGACCATCATTGGACTAAAACCATCTCATTGTGTGCAGCAATTTCCCCTGGTTTTCAGGAAGCCCAGGGCAAGAACAGGCAGAGACTTCACATCTCGGCAGAGCCCTCTACAATCAGCAGGGGCTGTGTTAAAGTAGAAATGAGCGTTTCCTTATGTCAGGCCCATTCACCCAGGAAGGAAAGGGTTAAAATAATCATAGCTGATTAAAATCAGTGACATGCAGATATAGCAATCACTGATCCCTTCTGACAAACAGAGCAACATGAGTAAAATAAGGAGCCTACACTTACTGAATAGGATAAAAATGATACAATTAAGAAACCTTTATTACTACAATCAGAACTGGCCTGAAGGCAACAGCCTGAATTTCAGATGCATTCATTGCTTATCACTCCTGTTATAGAACTGGCACCATCTTCCTAATGACACCAGTGGCACCATCTTCCAAGAGAAATAGCTTCCACTCTTCAACGAGTCTCTGGAGATGAATATTGTAACTTTTTTTTATGATGTGAAATTAGCTGTCTAGGCTTCCGCGCAATTTATAGATGGAAGATCCTTATATATCACGGAGGCGAATGACAATAAAATGTGCATTATACTTAGCAATTTAAATTTTTGTCAAAATGCATTTGGTGCTGGTTAGTCAAGCACAGATGGGACATGCAATTTGAATTGATTTGAGGTTCCACTAGCTTTCCTGAGAAGGGTGTTTGTGCCTCCAAATCTGATCCTTTCACTTTCCTCACCCCTCCTTCACTAGACTACCTGCTTGTCCACAAAAGCACCAGCTTACCAAAGGATTTCAGTAAGTGAACGTATCGCAGGGAATTCATTGGAGTTTAACCAATTGCGTTGATCTATTTGGTGCATGGTTTTAGATTTCAGAACATTCCACTTACCGCATCCACTCCCTGCTCGGGACTGTTTATTGCAACATAGAGCACTGGAGCCAAAACACGGTTCCTTTTGAATTTAGGAATATAGGAAATGGGATTATGTGGCTGTTCAGACGTCCCATTGGTTAATACCATGGCAGCTGATCTGTTGTGGCCTTCGGTCTCAATGGCTATTCTCTTATTCTGAGCCCCCTGTGTCCCTGGTCTGGACCCCCACTCACAACCATAATGAGACCATTAGACACAGGAGCTGCAATAGGTCATTCAGCCCACAGAGTCGACTCCACCATCCAATGGGATCATGGCTGCTCTGAGAATCCACTTTCCTGCCCTTTCCCCATCACCCTCGATTCCCCTTCCTGATTAAACATCTGTCTCTCTTAGCCTTGAATATCCTTAATGACCCAGCCTGATCAGCCCGCTGTGGTAAAGAATTCATAGACTCACTACCCTCAGAAAAGAAATTCCTCATCCTCATCCCTGTCTTAAATGGGCAATCACTTACTCTGGCCCTCGACCCTCCCACAAGGGTAAACAATCTTTCAACACTTACCCTGTCAAGGGGGCCTCGAAGTATTTTGTATGTTTCAATAAAGACACATCTCACTCTTTTAAACTCCAATGAGCACAGGCCCAGTCTACTCAACATTTCCTCATATGCCAGTCCCTCCATCCCTGGGATCAGCTGAGTCAACCTTCTCTGGACTGCTCCCAATGCCGGTGTATCTTTCCTCAGATACAGGTTCAGAACTGGTCAGTTTGTTCATGGTAAATGAGGACTGAGTGGCAATCAGGACATTTGGAGAATTTGTCACCTGTGAATTGTGCCATTGGGTCCATTCTTGATTGTCCACATGACCCCCTGAAGCTTTGGTGGTCATTTAATGGGAAAGAATGAACCTAACGGAGTTACTGATCAAAGAAACCTCAAATTTGCAACCACACTGAGCACTTGGTGCCTTTCCTTGGTCTGTTGGAGCTGAATGACTCAAGGAGTTTACTTTTTCAGTAATTTCACTCATAGTGAAGGGAAATTAAACACTTTTCTTCCATATCTGCTGTCCTACATTTGCATCAGTGAAGGGGTGAACACAGTGTAACAATATGCAGTCATTAGTCATGGTGATTCATTGGAATGCCAGCAGCACAGCCATACTCAGAAGATAGCACCAGCTCAGGAACTAAATCTGCCGGGACCGCTTCATAATCGTCTCCATGGAACCGTGAGTGCTCCAGCTGTTAATAACCATGTGTGCATTAGGAAACTGAAGCCTGTGTACATGCAGCCCGCCACACCTTGTGTTTTCAGCTTGGTTCACCTGGGCCTACTCAAAATTCTAACAGCCCCAACACCTTTCCCTGCAAGTCCACCCCTCCTCCCTTCTCCATCTCTCTTCCCTTCATCCCCTCACTGAGTCTTCCCCATCACAGGAGTATCCCACAGCTAAAGGACTCAGTCATCTTCATGTGATTATTTTATTGAAATGCACCAGCACTAAGCTACACCAATGGATCTCTCCCCAGTCTTCAAAACACAGTCAAAGACCGCAGCAGATTCAAATTGAATTCGAACACATTCAATGAATGCTTTAAACTCAGAAAAGAGCAGTCCATTGCTCTTTGCCCCTGTCCTGTAAGGGATGATTGAGTTGCCAGGGTTGATATCCTGTGGGGTTTAGAAAAATGTCTAATATATAAATATGTCAATATTAAAAATATCTACAATAGTTAAGAAGCTAAAGGCAGTAAAGTTGAAAAACTGATCCCCCTTTGGGGAATCTAAAACATGGGGACCACACTCTTAGAAAAAAGTATCTCCATTATGGACTGAGATGAGGAGACATTTATTCATGTAAAAGGTTGCAAACTTTTGGAATTTAATTGTTGCGTATATTCAGGAGAGAGATTTATCGATCTTTTGGGTAGGTATAGGATTCTGGGATTTGGGCAATGGGAAGGTCAGCTTGTTGAATGAGGGGCTCCTAATTCTTGGACTTCCTTTAAAGTCTGAGAGCATTGATATTCAAGGGGGAATCTTAAACAATTGTTATTACATTTACTGTCAATAGGTAGATACAGAAGGATCTAGATAGAGAGTTATCGATACGTTTTCATCTTGCATTAATATTTTTCGTGACTCTGGGAGATAGCCAGAGTCTGCTTTATCATTTCCCAGGAGGATCCCGATCTGATTAACTAACCAGAAGATAAGTTAAATGAACACATTCAGCCCCTTTTGATATTCTTTCACTGGTGGCCACAGATTGCCGGGATTTTCATCACAGACAATCAGATTGGAAAGTATTTGTCATGCATCCAAGTGTACACACCACATGGCCACTGTCTGTTCAAGGCCAGTATGACTCCTCAGTCTGGCCAGTACTTTAAAACTCTTGCACAGCAACATGCCAGAATTTCCAAAGATTTCAATAGCAAGTGGAGAAATATAAAAAGCTCTGATTTGCTAAAATCTGTCCTGTATTGTTGCAGAGTTGATATCACATCATTGCCTCCCTGACAGAGAAAGAGATGAAATTCTCTCAGCCCTGATCTTGTGTGAAATGAAAACCTGAGGTAGGTTAAGTGAAAGAGAAGGAGAACTGCAGCAAATCACATTCACAGCATCAGCCACCGAACCGAAATCTTCCCAATCAAATAACCTGCGACTTCCAACAAGACACTCATCCTTCTCTGTTGCCCTGCCAAACGAGATGATTGGTCAAGCAATAATGCAGCAATTGCCTCCCTACAGAGAGCACTGTCCAAGAATCACGCCGACTTCATTACTGATCAGTGTTACCACTCACTGGGACCAGAGTGCTGTAAGTCCAGCCCCTTTCCTCCTGTCATTCTGTACCAAAATAAAGCAAGAGTAGGCCATTCAGCCCTTCAAGCCTGCTCCACCATTCAATCTGACCATAGTTCCCCACTTTCTCCCTATATCCGTTTATCCATTTAGCCCAAAGACATATATCTAACTCCTTCTTGAAACCAGTCGATGCAGACACTGGGATTGCTCTCCTTATGGCATGGAGAGTTTTCTTTTGGGGTTGGGGGAGAGGTTTTATGGAGGGAAAGCAGACAAAAAGAACATATTGTCACTGGCCCAAGATTCCAACTGTCGCTTCAGATCACTGGCTAAGGATCGAGGGTCGAGATAAGAAATGATTTGTCTCAGTTGGAATCTGCTGCCTTACCAGGTGATGGGAGTTGACTCAACAGGAATTTCCTGATGAAGGACTTTTGCCTAAAATGTCGATTCTCCTGCTCCTCGGATGCTGCCTGACATGCTGTGCTTTTCCAGCACCACACTCTAATCTTGACTCTAATCTCCAGCATCTGCAGTACCCACTTTTGCCTAGGAATTTTCAAATGGGAATCAGATAAATACTCCATAAAAATAAACTGCATCTCCCAAGGGGGAAGGGTAGGGAGAGTGGGACCAATTCCTTTGAAGGAGCCAATGTAGCTGCACTGGCCACTAGCGTCTTTCTGCCCACCCCTAATTGTCCAGAGGGCAGTTAGGAGTCACCTGCATCAGGTGGGCCAATCTCATACGTGGGCCAGACCAGATAAGAATGGCAGATTTCCTCTGCAAAGGATGACAGTGAACCAGACAGGTTTGTCTGACAATCAGCAATGGTTTCCTCAGAATTAGCCTTTTACTTTAAGATTTGTGTTGAATTAAAATTCCACCATCACCAGATGAATAATCTAGTGAGGGTACGAATGGGTCATCACCTCCCCCTGTAACAGCAGAGAGAGAGAGAGAGAGAGAGAGAGAGAGACTCACTGCCAGTGACTGCAGGAGGAAGTAGATGCTGGATCCTGCTGCTAGGAACAGGTTAGGTCATGATTGGAATACCACAGTGAATTCTCATCTCAATGCTATAAGAAAGATGTTGTTAAACTGGAAAAGATTTACGAAGATGTTGCCAGGGTTGGAAGATTTGAGCTATAGGGAAAGGCTGAACAGGCTGGAGCTGTTTTCCCTGGAGCGTCAGAGGCTGAGGGGTGACCTTATAGAGGTTTACAAAATTATGAAGGGCATGGATAGGGTAAATAGACAAAGTCTTTTCCCTGGGGTCAGGGAGTCCAGAACTAGAGGGCATAGGTTTAGGGTGAGAGGGGAAAGATATAAATGAGACCTAAGGGACAACTTTTTCACACAGAGGGTGGTCCGTGTATCGAATGAGCTGCCAGAGGAAGTGGTGGAGGCTGGTACAATGCAACATTTAAGAGGCATTTGGATGGGTGTATGAATAGGAAGGGTTTGGAGGGATATGGGCCAAGGGCTGGCAAATGGGACTAGATTAGTTTTGGATGTTTGGTTGGCATGGATGAGTTGGGCTGAAGGGTCTGTTCCCATGCTGTTTGACACTATGAGTCTATAACAACAAGAACAGCAATACTCCCTGATAGTGTCTTTACATCCATAAAATAGATGAATAGAGTTGTGTTTTACAGAGCATCTTTAAAGGACAAAGGGGGTGCCTGAGAGGCTGAAATGTATCAAAAGTGATCCAGGATAAGAGTGAGCTGTCTTGCTGGAGAAATGTGCAAAGAAACCGTGGAGAGATTTCGAATCACAGAGGAGAATCGAGCAGTTGCTAGGGAACTAATGTGGGCCAGTGAGCACAGAGGTTGAAGGGGCAGTGTTGTTTATGACGCCTCTTGCAGCTGAAGAGCTTCCAATGACCAATAACTCCATTCTCTGGGCTATCATCAGAGGAATCATGAACAGTCACAACTCGAGGTGTTGATGGAACCCAGATCACATGAAATAATAGCAACTCTTTAAAGAAAAGCGAGGAGAAAAATGCAATTCAGGTCTTTTTGAAAACAGCGATAGAAAGGTCATTTGGAGGCAGCAGTCAGAGGTTGCTTTGTACTTGCTGATCCCTGGGGTATTTACAATGACTGGACTATTCTATTCAGTAACTAACAGAGACTCACAGCCACTGCTGGCTGCTGCTGATAACTCACAGTTCAGGCATCATCTCCCATACTGAGCCCAGAGGCCAAACTCTGGACTTCTTTCACACACACACACAGACACACACACACACACACACAGACACACACACACACAGACACACACACACACACACACACACACAGACACACACACACACGCACAAACACAGACACACAGACACACACACAAACACACACACACAGACACACACACACACACAGACAGACAGACACACAGACACACAGACACACACACAGACACACACACACACACAGACACACAGACACACACACACACACACACAGACACACACACACACACACACAGACAACACAGACACACACACACACACAAACACACACACACACACACACACACAGACACACACACAGACAGACAGACACACAGACACACAGACACACACACAGACACACAGACACACACACACACAGACACACACAGACACACAGACACACAGACACACACACAGACACACACAGAGACACACAGACACACACAGACACACACACACACACACACACAAACACACACACACACACAGACACACACACACACAGACACACACACAGACACACACACAGACACACAGACACACACACACACACACACACAGACACACACACAGACACACACACAGACACACACACACAAACACACACACACAGACAGACAGACACACACACACACAGACACACAGTCCAGTCCATCCTTTATTCTTTTACATTCCAGAGTTGCTTTGTGAAAAGACAGAAGGGAGAAAGAACAGTTTGCCAGCTACCTGCAAACCGGAGCCCAACATATGCAGATGCGACCTCTATTTAAATAAGAGGGCAGAGTTGCTGTTTGTTTAACATGTGCTGCACAGTCAGAATGTTCTGAATTGACAACAGCAACACCTTTTCAGAATCACTGGAGTCTTTGATCTGTGACTGCTAACTTAAAGCTGTCTTGTCCACTCCTTCCAAAATCCCCGCTCCGTTTGGCATTGAGTGGTCATTGGCAGTGTCGGGGTCAATGATTCCCAGGTGATGCCATGCTATCTGGGGCACAAAGCTGCTCTGAATAGTGCTCCTGTTCTCAGTCGCACATACACACTATCTCCATGCCCTGTTCAAATACTGCCCACATTTGGTGTGGTATTGGCTGGGTAAGGTGAGGCACAAGTGGTGCATAGACTTTGGATGTTCAGCTGAATTGGCTCATTTCTTTGTAAAGGCCTTTGTGTAAAACATGTAAAACCCCAGCCTGGAACCTGCAGAATGCTTGCATTTTTTTTTTGTAAATATATTTATTCGCAAATTTTTTTAACTTTACAAACATATAAAATTAGTGAAAAATACAATCAATAACAAATATCAGTATAATGAAAAAGAAAAAAAACACACTAATTACAATACAACTACTGTCTACTAACAACTAACCTACTCTATAATACCAAACAAACCCTAACACTGTGCAAAGCAGCACCAATGAATAAGGAAATAACGAATAGATCAAAAAAAAGAAAGAGAAGCAAAAAATTAACAAAAAAAAACACAAAATACAGAACAGCTATGCTCACAAACAAAGGAAAGGGAGCAGAATGCCTGCATTTTAAAAATATCTGAAAATTAAAAAGCTTGTCTTGGTGTTGGTGATCCTGGGACAGCAGTGTTGTCATTCCATTCCCACAGTGGGGATTTCCCATGGAGAGTAACACCTCACAGAGATCTTGCACAGCCCTGACGCTGTGCCTCAGATTCCAAACTTGAACAGAAGACAAGCTC